>NC_072480.1:22852500-23153750 GCF_027574615.1 Eptesicus fuscus
ATATGCCACCAGACACTTAATTTTCCATTTAGAAGATACCTTGGAGATTGTTTGGTCCAATAGTCCTTATGCTATTTTTGGTGGGGTGTCCTCTGTGTCCCCACTGGTTACCAGTAGAAGTGAGCTTCTTGGGGTGACACTGGAATAAGGGTTTCTGAATGGATGAGTATAGTGGAATGTTTTATTTCTGTGGAATTAAACCCCTGAGTCTGAGGTCCCTTTGTTGCAGGAGGAATTAATGGGCCTGATTTCCCAGACATGAGTAGGAATGAAGTTCTTGTAATATCTTCAGAAAATACATTTTGTAAGACTCACCTGGGAGGATGGGATGCAGAAAAATGTTTCATTTGTGGAAAGTTACATTGCTCAGGTTACATCGTCCCCTGCCCTTAAGCCAGTCCTGGAAAAAGTGCAGCTGGGGTTTCAGCAGACCCAGAAACAAGGCCAGTGTCCAGAGTGTCCATTCCTGTTGCAGCCCGGTGGAGTTCAGCACTCAGGCTAATTACAGTCTGTTAGTCCATGTGAGGAGTCCAACATGGCCGAGCAACAAGTGGGCCCAGGGGAGCGCATCCCCTGCCACAGGAGAGCCAGGAACCTGACGCGTGTGTAAGAGAGAGAGAAGAGAAGGAGCTTCCTTCATTTGGAAGTTTATATATTGAGATTTCAAGGCTTGCAGTGGCCACACCCATCCTGGCCACTGACTCACTTCCAGGTGTGATTGATGGGCAAGCAAGTAGGCACCTTCCCATGTCACTCAGGCCTTACTGGGCATGCATCTATCTAATCTGCCTTTGTCTAGTCCCTTCCCCCATCAATCAGCAGGGAACAGACTTGGAGAATGTTAAATGCAGCTTTTTGGCAAAGCTGTATAAACGGCATGCCTGTACTATTTCGTCTCCCCTTCTACTCCTTCCCTGTTAATAATAACCAGTTATTACAATGGCATCACCATCTCCCTCCATCCCACCAAGGAAAATGTCCCATTTTGCTTTCAGCAGAGCTAGGATTAAAGCAGTTGCCCAGAGTTTCCACTCCCTCTTTGCACAGTTCAGTCTAGCATATGGTTAGGTTAGCTTGTGTTCCCATTTGCAGTTCATTGTGTTGGGTCCACATGGCCATGGGCCGTGCAGCTTCTAGGGCCACATGGTGGGCTAGTGCAGGTCACGGAACAAGCGAGTGCAAGGAAGCAGGAGAAAGCAAGATGAACAAGAGAGAATTCCTTTATCTGCAGCTTTTAACCTTCTAAGATTTTGCGAGCTTGCAGTGCTCCACCCTCTCTAGCCAATTATCTTTTCTCTCAGGTTACACTGACAGGCAAGCACCTTCCCTATGGCACCCTGGCTTCGCTGCAAAGTGCCCATCTTCCCCTTTGTTGGCCCTCTTCCCCCAGTGACCGGCAGGGCATGGATGGGTGGGTCCCTGGGGAGGGTAAAGTTGCAGCTTCCTGGGGAAGCTGCCCAGAGGACCATCTCATAATGTCTGGCCTTCCCTCTGCTTCCTTCCTTTTATTAATATCAATAAGAAGCTAATTACAATGGTAACACTTATACTTTATTGAACCTAAAAATCCTCAGTGGAATTATTAATAATGCAATGTTGGGTACCTTACCGTGAAGAGTCTGATCTATTAGATTTAAGAAGAGACCCAGAAATCTACAATTTAAACAGCGTTGTCAGATGATTCTGATGCAGGGGGTTGTCAGCTCTACTTGGAATTGTCATTCTTGTCTATGGAGATAGGCACTGATGCTCAGTGACTGCGGAAAGTTCCTCTGCTCTGCAGAACCTGGCCCAGGAGCGGAACTCGTCACCTGGACTCCAAGCAGAGCCTTAGGAAGGGACTTTTCGGTCTGAATCAGTTTGGCACTTATAGGATAAGTGGCATTCAATCACTTTTAAAACCTTTATTTTAAGTTTATGTTTTCTCACTTGTAAAATCGGGTAATACTGATTCCAAGCTCATAGTGTTGTGTCCATGTAACTTGCTTACTATAGGGTCTGGCAGATAGTAATTGCTCAATAAATATTAGCTCCTATATTTTTATTTAAAGATTTCCATTATTGTTCTTTTCTTTGTAGCTATTTCCTTTCTTCTACTTGTCCCTTTTCATGGCTCCCCTCATTCTATCTCTCTCTCTCTCTTTTTTTTTTTTTTTTATGGGCACTTCTGCTTGGCATTCCTCCCCAAGACTTTGGTCACACCGTGGTTCCTGGTACTGCCACCAGACAAGAGAGTCATTGTTGAAAGGTGGCAATCAGCTTTAATAACTCTCTAGAATCTTACCTGAGAGAAACAGCTGGGTCTTTTTACATTTTGCCTTTATGCCCAATTAGCCTCTAACTACAGCCCTACTGGCTTGTTATTGCTGGGAAAAAAAGAAAAGAAATCTTCAACTGTGAAACCAAAGTGTGCCGAGATCGAAGGTATCAGCACAGAAATTCCTTCTTCATGTCAGATGAATGGAGGGCAAGGAGCAGGCTATGGGGAGGGGCAGCCCGAACAGCTGGGGGCAAAGCACTCACTCACAGGCTCTTCAGGCCTGGATCAGAAGCCAGAGGCACTAATGAAGATGCCAAACGGAGAAAGCATGAGGCATCCATACAAGGTGCCAATGAAGTACTTGCATCTCTTCCCCATCTGTTCTGTCACCCCATTCACACTCCCATTTGCTCACAGATAAACAGGCAATGGGCGACCAAATGCTGCCTGAGCTACCTGATGTTGCTAATTACTATGACTGTTTAGAGCCAATTATCTCCACAAAAGCAAAACATCTTCATATAGCATTCCAAATGGGTACTGTTTTGTCTGGGGCAGAGGCAAATTGAACACTGTGGCTTAGTTCAAGCTAAAGGGGCTCTTGTTGCCCTAACCGGTTTGGCTCAGTGGATAGAGCATCAGCCTGCCAACTGAAGGGTCCCAGGTTCCATTCTGGTCAAGGGCATGTACCTTGGTTGCAGGCACATCCCCAGTAGGGGGTGTGCAGGAGGCAGCTGATTGATGTTTCTGACTCTCTATCCCTCTCCCTTCTTCTCTGTAAAAGTAAATAAAATATATTTTTTTTAAAAAAGAGAAGGGGCTCTTCTTGGGCACAGTTTTCAAAGACCCATTTGTTGTCTTTTTTTTTTCTTTTAATATTTATTGTAAGTGTACAGATACTACAATCACTAAAATATAGGAAGCACAATTGGGGTAATTCTGTATAGATTTGTATGTGTCTTTTCATCTGCAATGTATAGTGCAGATGAAAAGACACATACATATATATAGTTGAATCCCATAAATATTTCTCTACTTATTCCCTCTCAGTCTCAATATAGTTAAAGGATAGTATGAAAATGTACCATGTAGGACCTCCATGTAACACAATTGTGCATATACACTGAGTGGCCAGATTATTATGATCTCTGAATGCATAATAATCTGGCCACTCAGTGTATATCCTATATAATAAAAGGCTAATATGCAAATTGTCCCCTGGACCAGGAGTTCGACCAGCAGGCAGGCCGGCCAACTGCCCATGTCCCCTCCCTCTGGCCAGGCTGGCCGGACCCCACCCATGCACGAATTCATGCACTGGGCCTCTAATATATATATATACTGAGTGGCCAGATTATTATGCTTTCAGAGATCATAATAATCTGGCCACTCAGACTCAAATAAACAAAATCAGAAATGAAAGAGGAGAAATAACAACAGACCCCACAGAAATAAAAGGATTATTAAAAAATACTATGAACAACTCTATTCTAAAAATACTAGACAACCTGGAGGAAATGGACACATTCCTAGAAAAATACAACCTTCCAAAATTTACTCAGGAAGATACTAAAAATCTCAATAGGCTGATAACTATGGAAGAAATTGAAGCAGTCATCAAAAAGCTTCCAACAAACAAAAGCCTGGGGCCAGACGGCTTCACAGGGGAGTTTTACCAAACATTCAAGGAAGAACTAAAACCTATCCTCCTCAGACTATTCCAGAAAATTCAAGAGGAAGGAATACTGCCAAGCTCCTTCTATGAAGCCAGCATCACCCTAATACCCAAACCAGATAAAGATAACACAATGAAAGAGAATTACAGACCAATATCCCTCATGAACATAGATGCCAAAATCCTCAACAAAATTCTAGCAAATCGGATCCAGCAGTACCTCAGAAAGATCATACACCATGACCAAGTAGGATTTATCCCGGGAATGCAAGGATGGTACAATATTCGCAAATCAATAAACATGATACATCACATAAACAAATTGAGAGATAAAAATCACATGGTCATATCAATTGATGCAGAAAAAGCATTTGACAAAATCCAACACCCATTTTTGATAAAAACTCTCAGCAAGGTGGGAATAGAAGGATCATACCTCAACATAATAAAAGCCATATTTGACAAACCCACAGCCAACATCATACTCAATGGGCAAAAACTAAAACCATTTCCCCTAAGAACAGGAACAAGATAGGGATGCCCACTCTCACCACTCCTGTTCAACATAGTGCTAGAAGTACTAGCCATTGCAATCAGACAAGGAGAAGAAATAAAAGGCATCCAAATTGGAAAAGAAGAAGTAAAACTGTCCTTATTTGCAGATGACATGATACTGTACATAGAAAACCCTAAAGACTCCATCAAAAAATTATTAGACTTAATAAATGAATTCGGCAATGCAGCAGGATACAAAATTAATGCCAAGAAATCTATGGAATTTCTATACACCAATAATGAACTTACAGAAAGAGAGACTAAAAAAGCAATCCCATTTACCATCGCACCAAAAAAATTAAGATATCTAGGAATAAACTTAACTAAGGAGGTAAAAGACCTATACCCGGAAAACTACACGACACTGAAAAAAGACATAGAGGAAGACATAAACAGATGGAAGAACATACCATGTTCATGGATTGGTAGAATCAACATCATCAGAATGTCCATACTACCCAAAACAATCTATAAATTCAATGCACTTCCCATTAAAATACCAACGGCATATTTCACAGACCTAGAACAAACTGTCCAAAAATTCATCTGGAATAAAAATGACCTCGAATAGCTACAGCAATCCTGAGAAAGGAGAACAAAGTAGGTGGGATCTCAATACCATATATCAAGCTGTATTACAAAGCCACTGTTCTCAAAACTGCCTGGTATTGGCACAAGAACAGACATATAGATCAATGGAATAGAATAGAGAACCCAGAAATTGACCCAAACCACTATGCTCAATTAATATTTGACAAAGGAGGCAAGAACATACAATGGAGTCAAGACAGTCTCTTCAATAAATGGTGTTGGGAAATTTGGACAGATACAGGCAAAAAAAAATGAAACTAGACCATCAACTTACACCATACACAAAAATAAACTCAAAATGGATAAATGACATAAACATAAGATGGGAAACCATAAAAATACTAGAGGAATCCATAGGCAGAAAAATCTCTGACATATGCCAAAGCAGTTTCTTCACTGATACTGCTCCTAGGGCAATGGAAACTAAAGAGAAAATAAACAAATGGGACTACATCAAAATGAAAAACTTTTGCACAGCAAAAGAAACCATCAATAAAACAACAAGAAAGCCCACTGCATGGGAGAACATATTTGCCAATGATATCAACGATAAGGGTTTAATCTCCAACATTTACAAGGAACTCATGCAGGTTAACAAAAAGAAGATAAACAACCCAATCAAAAAATGGGCAACTGATCTAAATAGCCACTTTTCGAAAGAAGACAGAAGGAAGGCCAAGAGACATATGAAAACCTGCTCAAAGTCACTAATCATCAGAGAGAAGCAAATCAAAACAACAATGCGGTACCATCTCACACCTGTCAGAATGGCTATTATCAACAAACCAACAAATGACAAATGCTGGCGAGGATGCGAAGAAAAAGGAACCCGTGTGCACTGCTGGTGGGAATGCAGACTGGTGCAGCCACTGTGGAGAACAGCATGGAGTTTCCTTAAAAAACTAAAATTGGAACTCCCATTTGACCCAGTGATCCAACTTCTAGGAATATATCCCAAGAAACTAAAAACACGAATCAGAAAGGATATATACACCCCTATGTTCATAGCAGCACAATTCACCATAGCTAAGATTTGGAAACAGCCTAAGTGCCCATCAGCAGATGAGTGGATTAAAAAACTGTGGTACATCTACACAATGGAATACTACACTGCTGTAAAAAAGGAGTTCTTACCATTTGCAACAACATGGATGGAGATGGAGAGCATTATGCTAAGTGAAATAAGCCAGGCAGAGAAAGATAAATATCACTTGATCTCACTCATTTGTGAAATATAATGAACAACATAAACTGATGAACAAAAATAGATCCAGAGACAGAGAAACATCAATCAGAACTTCAAACCTCAGGGAAGGCAGGGGACAGTGGGGGTAAGGGGGAGAGATCAACCAAAGGACTTATATGCATGCATATAAGCCTAATCAATGGACACAGACAACAGGGGGGTGGGGGCACGAATGGGAGGTGGAGGGTAATGGGGGAATAAGGACACATATATAATACCTTAATCAATAAAGAAAAAAAATAATCTGGCCACTCCATGTATTTATTCAAACAGATGTTGGGAATCTACTAAAAAAAAACATCATTTATCTAGTACAAATCTCTTACCTTTAGTATAAGTAAAATGATGCTTACATAAGATAAATGAGCTGTAAATCTGAAATAATTATCTGATTTTCCGGTCAAAATATTTCAGCTCATGGAAAAGGGAAGCTATGAATAATTCATATTTTCTGCTGCTCTGATTAGTGTCTTTGGACAATTGCGCGGCTCTTCCCCCTTCGTAGATACAGGCTGAGTCATTGCTGTCCTCTTCAGTGTCACTATGAGAAGGAACAAAGACAATTAGTCTGAAAGGTATGTACAAGATTTCAATCTTGCCTGTAAATGAAGGGAGCTTCCACCATGAAGCCAAGCCCCTGGAGAAAAAGGATGTTGAGAAATGCACATCTGGGCTGTGAATATTCTTGGGCACACTTCTAATTTCCCCTTTGTTCTCTAGAGGAGAATACCTATAGTATGTTACGGCAAACACTCACGGGTTAGCAAAAGTTAATGTTAACACCCATCCAATCATTCATTCCTTTACCACAGCACTAACTGTGGGCACTCGGTAGAAAGCAAGACACATAGGCACCTGCCCTGTTGATTTTAAAGTGAATCCTATGGAAAAACAAAGAGGGTCTACGCTACCCATTAACTGGAATAAGAGAAGCAACACCAAGATGTTTCAGGGACTAAAAAGTACTGTTTTTAATAGTCCTAATGTCGTTCCAGTTTACTTTTTTGAAATTTAAAAATAATCAAGATTATTTCTCATAGTGTCAAGACCTGCCAGCTAGCCAGACATTTGGATTCCTCAGATTCTTATCCATGATATAGTATGTGCTAATATTGAACAAGACTTAAATTTGTGGGACTTTTTTGCTACTGATATCTATTTGATGAAACTTACTAGGTATCCCCTTTTCATCACATGGGCATGGGGTAATAGCTAGCTGTTCTGGAAATAATCTATTCATTAAGCTGCTTCTCCAGGTTAATTGGGAGTGTGTGTGTGTGTGTGTGTGTGTGTGTGTGTAGAATATGTGTGTGTGTATGGGTCAACATGTGCGTGAATATTTGCACACCTGGATGTGAGTGTGCATATGTGTGAGTATATGTGAGTGTCTGTGTCTGTGTGCATGAATGTATGTATTCATTATATCTGCCTCCACATACACTGCAAAGGACTGAGAGATTTTTCTGGAGAAAATTATTCAAATTATTCAGCAGTTGAGTAATTCGAGTAAGTCAGTACATGCGTAATATAGTTTTGAAAAGAGGCTTATTGAAAAGAAATATACAATTTTCAATAAACTTTAAGTTCCTATCATACTATGAGGCAACATTTGGACAGTGTCCATGGTAATCTGTGTAGTGGTTCATGCAGCATTTATTTTAAACTGGTCCTTTCAAGTATAGCAGTACGTGACTGCTCATAAACAGGATTGAGCAATTTCTGAGTGGGAGGTGATTCCTCAGATCCTTATCCATGTGATCTGTAAAGCTGATGTGGGTGGATAACATTTCTGCCCAAGATAGAATTACATAGCACATGGGGATATTATTTCAGGGTAAATATTTTCATATTTTTTTTCTGATAAAAAAAAAAAAAAGATGTGCCCATTGCTAAAATTCCTTTGGAAAATGCAAAGAAATAATTATTTTTCTTTCTTTTTCTTATAAAAATTCTTATCTGAATTGTCTTTATTCGAACTATCTTAGAGGTTGTCACATTCAAGGCTGATTTTGAAAGTGTTGTGTTCTGATGTACTTCCTCTAATTTCAGCCTGGGTCTTCATGACACATAGTGAGTGGAGCTCTATTACTTGTCTGTCTAATTTAAGTATCTGGGAGGGGGGTTGATTTTTTATTAGTCATTTAGATTTATTCAACATAATTGATTGTGGAAATTTTTGTAATGACAAGCCTTGAAGAGAAATGTAGGGCCTTCAGGGTGTAGGGGAAGCCTTTCTCCAAAAAAGGGACTGGGCCCTGGTCAGTTTTCTCAGTGGTTGGAATGTCGGCCTGTGGACTGAAGGGTCACTGGTTTGATTCTCGGTCAAGGGTACCTACATCAGTTGCAGGTTTGATCCTTGCCTCCCCCCACCGCCTCGTCCAGGCGCATGTGGGAGGCAACCAGTTGATGTGTCTCTCTCACATCGATGTTTCTCTTTCTCTCTCTCTCCCCTCTTCCCTCTTCCACTCTCTCTCTAAAAGATCAATGGAAAAAATATCCTCTGGTGAGGATTAAAAAAAAGGTGGGGGGGACTGGTTCAGTGAGGTGGGAGCACAGAGAAAGGAGAAAATAATTCTTTTGTGGAGTTAGGGGCACTTTAAAGAAGAAATGATGTATAAACTGAAGCTTGAACAATGGCTATGAATTTTTCATGTGGCAGAATCTAGTTGGGGGAGTGGGAGAATTTCCAGGCAAGGGTCTGAATTTATAAAAATAAACTCAACTATATTGAATTTCTATCACAACTCAAGACCTATTTATCATTTTTCTCCTTCCTCACTCACTATTCTAGTCTCACCATTTTTTTCTCTGTAGCTGATTTTCTTCCAAAATCTTTTGAAATCAAGCACTTTGCTTAGTATAAAAATACAAGACACCTGGCCTAGCAAAGAGTAACTCTATTCTGTGCTGTGTTTATTATGCTGCCCTCTTGTCTAGGGCAAGCTGATTTCTTGGTTTGGAATTTTTTATTTAGTTAAAGACCAAAACAATACTTTGTATTCTCCAGAGTTACCACAACCTCTATGCAATAACCCTGGAAAAGGAACCAACCCTATATTCCCATAGAAAAAAACAAATAGTTTGGGCAACCCACAGTCCTAGTGAGAGCTTATTTCAGGCTATGTATTACTTCAGGGGCTCACATGAAGTAAAGGCTAGCTTAAAATTGGTCTCCATCTGCTTTTTTTGAAATTTTATTTCATACTTTTGAATTGTGAGGCACAGGGGCTTTAGATAGTTCAAGATGGACAAACCGATAAAACCAACCAAAGCAAAATTACAAAAACAACCCAAAGAGTGAAAAAGCACCTTGTCTAATATTACAATAAACTTAGACCTTTTGTGTGTAGGAACGGATGACAAAAGTGCTCCACTTGTAAACAGAACATGACGATTTATTGGAGTAAGGTAATGAAGGTATCAACACGGGGCTAGAGCAAATATTCTTCTGAAAACATCCATGACATTCTGCTTCATTTCATATTAGGTGGAACTATAAATCTGCAAAGGTCAGAAAATGGCTTCCCTTCAGGCTCATATGAAATGTTTAAAGATGTCAGTTTGCACCAATCTTTGTTACAATGCTACACAGCAAACCACAGCTGAATTGTGATTTAATTCCTGCATGTGTTCTTGATTTCAGTCTCAATTACTGTAGAGCAAAGGATTGGGTTAATGACCACTTATCTGTGAGATTATCTGTTTTTGTACTAACACTTGTTTTGTCCTTTGCTTTGCATAAATTATAGTCTCCTTTTGTCTAGGCAGTAATTTTTTATATAGTATGAGAAGAGAATTCTTTCTATCCTTTTGCCTCCGGGAATTTACATCATTTTCCTTTCATTTTCTCGAATTCCATACCACACAGTGTAATACAAGCATGACAAATATGATGTGAAGACCTGGGGCTGATTAATATTATTTGCTATGATACTTCTCTGGTCAATTGCTGCAGAAATCAGAGGCATCAGGCCTTACCTGGAAAAAGGCAATTGGAGCCTCAGGTTTCTACTATCTCCCACATTCTGATTTCTGCTTTGCTAGTGTTAGAAGATTCTGTGATTGGGTTGACAATTCTGGTTAGTTCCACAGATATTTATCAAGGGCATGTACAAGGTTTTGTATTGGTGGGGGCAACTGGAGGTGGGGGACAGCATTATGGGCAAATATAAACAAGAATTGACCCTTTAATTTTTTAAATTTTATTTTTATTGTTGAAAGTATTACAGATCTCTCTCTCTCTCTCTCTCTCTCTCCTCTCACTCTCTCTCTCACACACACACACACACACACACACACACACACACACACACATTGGGCCCTTTAATTTTTGAAGAGGGGAAGGTTGACATGTGAACAAAAAGAAATGAAATGAGTTTTATAGTGGAAGCATGAGTACAGTACTCTGGTAACCTCGAGAAGGGGGAAGCTTTAGGAAAACCAATTTCTCCTGAGCTGTAAAAATCCTTACAAACTGGAGCTCATTACTTCTAGCTTGATATATTCTCTGAAGCTGTGATATGAATAGATCCAACTCCATTTCAAATGCATATTTCAAAACTGCCTCTGGTTTGGATTTTTGTGGCAATGTGTTTTATAGACTGAACTGGTTACAAAGGCAGGTAGTACATAGTTAAGTAGTTATAAAAAAGCAAACTATTCAGTTTCAGAAACCCAGCTTTCTCAAGCCTTCTTTGCATAGCTTTATCTTGCATGCTGTCTTAAACACCAATACTTTTTATTGTGGCTCAGGAAGTTTTGACCATTAATTCACCTCCCTTCTTAAGCCATTGAAGGTAGGTTTTCTTTACTTTTCAAATGAATCAGGATTTTGTTTCCCCTCCCCTTCTCAGGGGTTAAGGGTGACGGAGTGCCCCTCTCTCCCCCACCCCATACACACATTCTATGCCCTGTAAGATGTTTGACATGTGATGTTTGTCAGAAAGGAGAGCCTGACGGCTCATCCCGGGTGTGTCACCATGGGAACAGAGATGAGTGCAGACAGTTCTGGGGAGAAGTCAACCTGTGTCCTCGGGAGTCTGAAGCCAGAGATTTGGCCCCGACTCTAGCTTGGAAAATCCTAAAGGCAAGAGGCTATATGGAGACGTCCCTGAAGATGAGATGAATGGAAGGGACCACAGGAAGAGTCCTTCACGTCCAGATTTTGGAAAGACAGAGGTGCAAGCTTTCTCATGGGCTAAGTGGACATTGTGTGATAAGGAGCAAGTTCAGAGGAATCTTGAAAGGACTTCACCTAAGAGGTCTGCTTGTCAGGGCAAGGTTTCCCCAACAAGAGGCTGACTGGGGTGTTCCACTGGGGCAGAGTGATGTGTGTGGTACAGGAATGACGTTGGAGATGGTGTGTGTGTGTGTGTGTGTGTGTGTGTGTGTGTGTGTGTATGCTGGGGTGGGTCTTTTCCCTTAATCCAATTCTCAGCCCCCACTCCATTGTTGAGGGGCCAGAAGAAAAATGTTTACAATGGAACAAACAAGGGAATAAGGAAGTCCTAAATAAAAACTGAAAAAGTAAAAAAAAAAATAAAAAAATCTGCATTACTGAAGTTATCAGGACAGCGGTTGTATTAATGCTATTGAAGCCCTCCTACCCATCCTTTTCACCTAAGGAATCAAACTGCCAGCTGTTGTGAGTGGGAGCAGGTAGTAGCTCACAGCTGCTCTGTGCTGCTGAGACCTGCCCTTGGCCCAACAGGAGTCACCTCCCTTGGAAGCTCTGAGTCTCCCCTTAGCTAACCCGAAGAATCTAGTAATTTATAGAAATGGCCAAATTTCTGCTGCTTCTGGGATTGGGTATGAAAAATATGAAAAGTATTTTTTGGGGGATATCTGTTCCTGCCAATAGTGAACTAAAATAATCTAGACAAAATGTACTTTATAAAAAGTCTATTTAGCCAAGGTCTTGGACAGAAAAGTGCAAATAGATAAATTTGATTTTCAGGGATGTTTTCCCCTTCAAGGTATTTACCAATTCCAAGGAAGTGGCAGAGAGGCTGAGAAATAGAGCAAAAATTGATGGCTGAAAGGTTGAGAAGCCAAATAGACCTTCCAGTGGTTTCATGAGTTAGGGGATAATAACTGAAGTTCAGGGTCAGCTTAAGTAAGAAGACTCTGGTAAATCCTTCAGTGTTTTGTTTAAGTCCCTGATGGCCTACACTCTAGTAGTGAGGGTAGACCAGTCTTCCAAAGCTGTGCCCAGATATAAGTCAGTTTATTCTCTGATCAGATCAAAGCACTCTTTTCCCTATCCCATCAGAAACCATAGTAATACTGTCTTGAAGTTGACAGTACCCAGAGTCACAATTTAATTCCTTGAATTTTCATATATGATATCTGGAATTCAGTAAAAAAAAAAAAAAATTATCAGGCAATGCCAGGAGAGAAGCATATGTTTTTGAAAACTAGGAGAAAAAGCACGATAGAAACAGACTTGGAAGAAATCCATATATGGATGTTATCTGACATAAACTTAATAAACATGATGAAAATACAAGGCAAGATGGAAAATGTAAGCAGGTAATATCTTTAAAAATAATAAAATAGAAATTCTGGATGTAACTATTAATAACTCAATAGATAAGTTTAATAGCATATTAAAAACAGCTATGGAGAGAATTAGATAACTATTAGAAGACAAGTCAGAAGAAAATCTCAGCATTGTAAGAGAAATATGGGTCCTAATAAATAGGTCAAACATACTCTGGCCACATTTCTCACTGAGGAGTACATGTAGAATCCCTCAAGGAAAAGGGAAAGAGGTTGGAACAGAAGCCATATCTGAAAAGATGATGGCCAAGATTTCTCCAAATATAATGAAAATTATCAAGAATCAAGGAGCATTACAAATTCTTAGTAGAATAAATATAAAAATACCAAACCTAGGCATATCATAGTAAAACTGCTACAAACTCAAGAAAGAGAGAGAGAGATAAAAAAAGATAAAAATCCAAAATAAAACTTTGACATGTCTTTTCCCAACAATAAATGCCAGCTGACAGTAAAATTATTTATTCAAAGTTTTGAAGAATTTATTTAAATTATTTACTCAAATTATTTTACTCAAAAATTGTGAAAAAATAAACTGTTAGCATAGAATTATATTCCAGTAAAAATGCCTTAAAAATAAAGCAAAACAAATAATTTTAGACTAAAAAGAACTGAGATAATTTTTGTTACTAGCTGACATGTACCATAGTAAATACTAATGTAAGTTATTCTGAAAGATGATTCCAGAGAGAAGCATGTAGATACAAGGAAGAATGATAAGCAGTGTAAAGGGTAAATCTATGGGCAGATCTAGATGAATATTGAAAGTATGTAATCCTATATAATAAAGGCCTAATATGCTAAGTGTCCAGTCATCTGGTTGTCCCTTCAAGCAATCAAAGTGTAATATGTTAATGATATGCTAAGGCCTCTCAACCACTTGCTATGACGCACTGACCACCATGGGGCAGACAGTCGACTGGTCAGCCAGTTGCTATGATGTGCACTGACCTCCAGGGGGCAGACACTCCAATTGGTAGGTTAGCTTGCTGCTGGGGTCTGGCCAATAGCGACTGAGACGGGCAGACACGCCCTGGAACCCTCCCACAGTTCCTCCCTGGCTGGCCAACCTCCCACATCCCTCCCCAGCCCTGATCCTGCACCGGTGGGGTCCCTCAGCTTGGCCTACACCCACTTGCAATCCGAACCCCTCCAGGGATGTAGAAAAGCTGGTTTCGAGCTGATGGTGGAACGACTGGTCGCTATGACATGCACTGACCACCAGGGAGCAGACACTCAATGCAGGAGCTGTCCCCTGGTGGTCAGTGTGCTCCCGCAGGGGGCGTGCCACTCAGCCAGAAGCCAGGCTCATGGCCACTGAGTGCATTGGCAGTGGCAGGAGCCTCTCCGGCCTCTGCAGCAGCGCTAAGGATGTCTGACTGACGGCTTAGGCCTGCTCCCCACAGAGAGCGGGCCTAAGCTGTCAGTCGGATATCTCCTGAAGGCTCCCAGACTGCGACAGGGCACAGGCTGGGCTGAGGGATCCCCCCGAGTGCATGAATTTTGTGCACCAGGCCTCTAGAAACAATAATAATAATCCTGCTTTGTGGGATTTAAATTATCTATGGGATAGACACATGACAAAAATAGGACAAGAGACTAAAAAATGGATAAACAGTTATATTGTTCTAAGGTCCATGCATTATGTCATGGTAAAATGAATGTTTTATTTTAGGGTAACCCTTAAAAGAAAAGCAAACATTTAATAAGCAAGATAATAAAAGAGGAAATGGAATAATAACAATATTTAATTAAAACAAAATAAGGCAAGAAATGAGAGCAAAAAGAACAAGGAATTTATGAGGAAAAAATGTATAGTAAGATGGTAGATTTAAACCCACATATATCAGTAAGTGCATTAAATGAAAAACTACTCCAGCCCTATTCCAAATCTACTCTAGCTGGTTGGCTCAGTGGATAGAACATTGGCCTGTGGACTGAAGGGTCCCAGGTTCAATTCTGATCAAGGGCACATGCCCTGGTTGCAGGCTTGATCCCCAGTGGAGGGTGTGCAGGAGGCAGCCCATCAATGATTCTTTCTCATCATTGATGTTTCTATCTCTCCCTCTCCCTTCCTCTCTGAAATCAATACAAATATATTTTAAAAAATTAAATAAAATACTACTCCAATTAAAAGACAAATATTGTCAAACTGGATTAAAAAAAACTTTATGCTACTTATAGTAAACAAATTAAAAATAAAGGTGCAGACAGGTGACAGTGAAAGGGTGACAAGTGTATTCGTTATCAACATTATTCAAAAGAGAGCTGTCTTGCTAAACTTATAACAGGCCAAGCAGACATGAAAGCAAGAAGAATTACTGGAGGAATATTCCACAATGATAAAATGGTTAATCTGCCAGGAAGTAACACTGACAAATTTGTGTGGATATAATAACAGTCTCAAAATGTATAAAGTAACCACCGATAGAGCCAAAATGAGAAAAAGGCAAATCCACATTAGTTTTAGGTAATTCTAATACCATTCATCTTTCAGTGACTGATAGAATCAGCAGAGGACAATAATTAGTAAGGATATAGAAGAATTGAACATGTTTAATTAATATCCTTACGCCAAATGACACAGAACATAGCATCCAACAACTTCAGCACAAACTAAAACAAGTCTAAACAAATTTCCAAAAGGTAAGTTCATACAGGGTATGTTCTCCAACTACAGCGCAATTAAGCTAAAAAGCAGTCATGAAAAGGTAACTAGAAAAATCTCCAAATATTTGGAAATGAAGCAATATGCTTCTAAATAAACCATGGATTAAAGAGGAAATCAAAATGGAAATCAGAACATACTTAGGCTTTAGAAAGAGAATAGTATCATCGTGCTGAAAGCATAATTGCAGCAGTCATGAAACTGGCCCAAGGAAATGAAATAGATTATTTTTTCATTCTCTTTGTGTTAAGGTTTTAAGAATTTGTATCTGTGACATAGAAATGCCATGACAGGGCTTTTTATTATTATTCATTTTTTAAATAATATATTTTTATTGATTTCAGAGAGAGGGAGGGAGGAAGAGAGAGAGAGAGAGATAGAACCATTAATGATGAGAGAGAATAATTGATTGGCTGCCTCCTGCATGCCCAACATTGGGGATCAAGCCTGCAACCCAAGCATGTGCCCTGACCTGGAATCGAACTGTGACCTCCATATTCATAGGTTGATACCCAATGAGTGAGCCACACCAGATGGGCATGATAGGGCTTTTTATGTGTTTGTTGTGTAGTTTGGTGTATTAATCTTATAGGTCAAATGGTCAAGTTAGAGTGGCTTTCTGGGACAATGATGAAAATAATATTAGAAACATTGAACACTGTGCCCAAGCACAGTGGAAATGATATTTCTACTACCCCTAAGATTCCTCAAATGGCCTGAGTCCTTTCCTTTTCTCAGTGATGAAAACTATTATTATTTTCTTGAAAAAAACCTGGCAGATGTTTAGGAGTACAATGAAGCACTTTACACCATTATTTAACCAAGCAAACTGTGCTAAGTAATTAAGAATCCTGTTATCTTTGCTCAAATATGAAGGAAAGACATATATAAACAAAATGAGACAAATGAGATGTTTTGTGTTCAGAATAAGGGCAAAGATGAAAATATTTTTTTTATGTGTAAACTTTCAAAAGGTTGTTTCTTCTTAGGGAATATTACATCGATAAATAATAATAATTATGCTTGTAATTTATGAAATGGAAGACGATGCTCTATGTTCTTTTCCTAGTCCTCTGATGAAGATCATAGGCTTCCAATGTCGGAAGTATTAAAGGCTTAGAGTTCTTTAAAAGTCCATGAGGCCAAGTAATGCTATGGCATTAGTTACAGTGCTACGAGGACCTTTGTCTCCTATAGCAGGTTATCACAAATTAAGTGTCATAGATTAATCACCAGAGCTAAATTTAGGGAGATAAGGAGCTTGTTGATTCCTGCTGGAGCCCTCTCATAGCTTGAACCTCCAAGGCAAACTACCGGCCCATCAGCTGCAAAACATTGCTGGCTTCTATTGGAAATGCAAAATTCTTTCTTGATGTTAGGATGAAGGGCTGCGCTTGTAATATTGTGCTCATAAAACAAACTTCATTCTTTCCCAAGTAATTGGCTCCCTGCTGACAGGAGCTCTAAAGAGCCATCTGACAGGAGTTTGAATTGGTGTGTTAGTACTTTTCTTATGTATCTCTCTCCATGAGCTGTTTATATTTCCTCCTGTTAGCACACCCTTCACTTGGTAAAGATGATTTGGATTTTCAATGTCTTCTTGTACAGACTTATTAGTGATTTGCAGTTGTATAGAGTTCGCATGCCTTTGTGACTGTAAGGCTAGAACACATGACATCCTAGGGTCCTGGAAGTCTGAGTAGCCCTGAATGGCCCCAGGTTTTTAATGTTTTCCTGTTCTGTGCTCCTTTGTTTGTTCTGAAAGACTCACCTGGCTCTTATAAGATGCAAAAGATAGTCCTATTTTCAGTGTTTTGTCCTTTAGCCTGTATATTACAGAGCACAATTTGATTATTCTTTCAGAGAAGAGTTTAACTGTTTGCTCTTGGGAGGAAAACATCCCAGATCTCAAAGTACTGAGACTGAGGTGGTTCTGAGGCATATTTTAACAGGTAACTAAATAAGAATAAAAACATTTCTGAAGATGACTGCCATGTTACATCAATAATGGAGGTGCAGAAATTCCTTGGTGTCAGGGTTGATTAGTGGAGTCAAAAAATTAGTGGAGTCAAAAGTTCTGCAGAATGCTTTTGGTGAAATAATGGGTGAGAGAGAATTCAGAAAGAGATTTTTGCATTTATACTTATAATAACACTCCTTCCTCATTTCCACCCACCCTTAAACCATGAGATGGAATTGCAGTGATGAAATACGGTATGTTCCTATTAATCTCTGGAGAATAAAAACTCAGAAATTCCAAATATCCTGTGTCTCCTCTTTATCCATTAGGTAAGTTTGCATTTAAAATCTGTAACTGAATACAGATCTTAAATATCTAAACTAAGGCAGTAGTTTAAGAGACTGAAGTCCAGAAAGACAGGACTAAATCATATGAACATCAGTTGGAATATTGCTTAATAGAAAGCACATTGGTGTAACAATTGAAAGACCTAGATTCCAAATTCAGTTCTCCAATCTACCTGTTGTATGACCTAATTAAAGCAGTCACTTGATATTTCTGAGCATCAGTTTTTTTCTAGAGTAACTGGAAGAATTTGGGGAAATGTTAAGAAACATTATGCTTAGGGTGCTTATCAGACTTGGATTAGTGTGTTGCAAGTAACTGACATATATGAGGAGCAGGGTTACTATTCTAAATATTTACCAGCCCTATTTAGCATAAATACTCACCAATCAAAATAGAGGTTTGATATAAACAACCCATAGCACTGCACCTGTGCATGCTACCTAAATATCAGCTACACTTGTGGGAATAGAACCTTGGCTATTTGTGCCAAAGAAAAGACCTTAGGAATTACCAGTCCATCTTCCCATTTTTATAGGTTGTTGCATCCTCTGTTAGAAGAAGCACATTTTGATATTGAAGGATTGCTTCAGAAAGATGACAAATACAAATGGGCTTAGGTGCATGATTAGCTATCTCAATAACTGTGGTAGATGGTTAATGGCATGGATGGATCATATGCCCCTGTAGCCACACACTCTATTAGCCCTCTCCCATGTTGACTCTGGCCTTGGCTATGTGACTTGCTTTGGCAATAAGGCACTAACAAATCTGACTGGAGCAGAGGCATAGCAAATGCCTTCTCTTTCTGCTTTTGGAACTCAGCAGCTATATGAAGTCTCCTTGTGTGGTGTCAACTGACAGCCAGCACAAATAAATGAGGCTTAGACTAACCCGCCACATCGAGCTGATATATGACTATAGAAACATGAGCAATCCCAGGTGAAACCAGAGAAGAAACCACCCAGCTGATCTCAGTCCAAACTGCTGATCCACAGTATCAGAACAAATAAAATGCTGGTTATTTAAGCCACTAAGAATTGGATTGGTTTGGTATGCAGTTATAGACTTGATACAATAAGAAAAAGACCTCCAACATAGGGGGGTATCGGAGGAATTGGTGAGAAGAGAGAGAGAACTGAGGTCTCCTCCACTATTTTCTTCCTTGAAGTTGGTATCAAGGATTTGTGCCTAATTCCTATAAGAATTCCTTGTTTCCTAGAGGGACCCAAAAGCTCCTTCTTACTGGTCAAGCACACCTGGTTTGGAAAATCACAGCTAGTTTTTCCTGATCCCTGTTAGTGAAGCTCACAGGGAGATTTTTCCTCTTGCATGTTCCTTTTGGAATGCATCAAGGATCAGTCAACTTGGCTGTTTCATGTTGATTTAGTGAGTGGCTACTAGCAAGAAGTTTCATGGAATATTATGAGAATAAAAGTGTTCTTGGGAAAGAGGTCAGAAGGTAATATTTTTAAATGACTGAGAAATAATATTTTTTGAATGTCCATATACAACTTGCAACCATCTTGCTTTCAGCACTATTTTACCTTTGTCCTAAAGTTTCTGTCTGGCAGCCACAAGACAAAAAGCTTATATAAAACAAAGCCCTGAGGACTTCTGCTTTTTCTCATAAATTACTTTAAAACTGGACAAATATATGAGGCAGCTATTTTCAGATATTAATCAGGCACAATCCCCAAGAGAAACTGTCTCCCAATGTTTACCCAGCTTTCTGCTCCAATTTCCGACTCTGACACAGGAAGCTGGGGTTCAGGCAACATGCGGTAGCCCCATTGACCTGATAAGGTTGAGGTAAGAGTTCAGGGCTACTCAAGTGGATGAAAGCTGATTATAAGGATACTGGGGGAAAGGAGCTATGCTGGATAGTGATAGAGGGAGCAAGAAGTCTACATAGGAATTCTCATGAATCGTTGACTGAGGACTGGGGCATGAGTGGGGCAAGATCACACAAGGCTTACTATTTCAGATACCAGAGGTTGAACATTGCTTGAAGATGTGGGAGTTTTGACCCCTCCTGAAGAGAAAGTTCTTGTGAGCACCCCAGGCATTTATCTGAGACACCAGAAAGGTCAGACATTAGAAGAAAGGACCGTGCATTACAGTAAAACCTGATCTAGAACCCACCCTATTAAAGTCTAAAATTCCAAGCTTTTCCAAGATCCTCATGGGAGACACAGTTTGGGAGTTAAATCCACTAAGTCATAAGGAATGAGAAACAACTAGAGCTTTCCACAGCCTAAAACCTAGGCCAATAAGTTCAGGCTTACCAGCCAGTAATTAGTTTGCTTGTGAAAGACATTGCAAGAAAAAAAAAAAGATAAACTAATGTTTAACATAGATATAAAAGTTGAAATTTTAGCAAATCAAATTCAGCAATAGCTAGAATATAGGCAATACATCATGACCAAGTGGGGTTGATCCCAGGAATATAACGCTAGTTTCACATTTGAAAACGAATATAAGTAATCCACCACCACAACAAAATAAAGGAGAAGAAACATATGATCCTTAAATGATTCAGGAAAAATACATTGACACAATCAACACCCATATATGATAAAATCTCTCAGAAAATTAAGAATAGAAGGAAAGTTTGCAAAATTGATAAAAAGCATATTAAATATATTTATAACAAATATCATAGTTACTAGTGAAACATTAAATGCTGTTCTCTAAAACTGAGAATTTGGCAGGAATGTCTGCTCTCATCATTTCTATGTGATATTGTACTGTAGGCCCTGGCCAATGAAATGAAGCAAGAAAAAGAAACAAAATGGTTAAAAATTAAGAAGAAAGAAGTAAGACTGTCTCTAAAAATGACATGATAGAAAATCTAAAGAGTCTATAGGAAACAAACAAACAAGTAACAATTGGAATTAGTGAATGCATTTAGTAATGTTTTAGGATACTAGTACATCCAAGTAAAAAAAAATCAACTGTATTTCTATATATTAACATATAACTACTATAAATAAGTACTTAAGATAGTATCATAAAACACAAAAATACATTTTTATTTTTTAAAAAACTTTAAAAAATATTTTTAATTGATTTCAGAGAGGAAGGGAGAGGGAGAGAGAGATAGAGACATCAATGATGAGAGAGAATCATTGATAGGATGCCTCCTGCACTCCCCCCACTGGGGATTGAGCCTGCAACCCAGGCATGTGCCCTGAATGAGAATTGAACCATGACCCCCTGCTTCATAGGTCAATGGTCAACCACTGAGCCACACCAGCTGGGCCATAAAATACTTTTAAATAAATGTAGCAAAAGACATAGAGACTTGTGTATTGACAAAAGTAAATACATCTGAAAAATTTTTTAAAATTTTAAAGACCTATACTATGTTTTTAGAATGATAGATTCAATATTGTTGTGACATTCATTTTCTCCAAATTGAAATGTAGATTCAGTGCAACACCAATCAAATTATAGAAATTTTTGTAGATTTTGAGAAGCTGATTCTAAAATTTATACAGAAATTCAAAAGACATTGAATATCAAAACAACTGTGAAGAAGAAAACAAAGTTAGAAGACTTATGCTCTCTGGTTTTATGACCTTCTATAAATGCTATGATAATCAAGACAACATGGAATTTTCAGAAGGGGAGACATATAATCAATGGAACGAAATAGAGAATTCAGAAATAGACCCACATGTAGTGATCAATTCGTTTTGACAAAAGCAACAAGATAATTCAATTGGTAAGAGTCTTTTCAACAAATGGTACTAGAACAACTGCACATCCATATCAGAAAAAAATAAATCTTGGCCTGCAGTTCATACCATACAGAGAATTTAATTAAAAATAAATCACAGTTCTAAATGTCAAAGTTAAACTTAGAAGATAAGGTGGAAAAATTCTGTATCATCTTAGTATGGGCAAATTTTTTTCCAGATAGGACACAAAAAGTGCTAATTATCAAATTAATGTTTAAGAATTTGTAATTAGAATATACAAAAAATATTACAACTCAGTAAGAATGCAAGCACTTTATTAAAAATGGGGAAAAAACTTAATACTCATAAAATTAGATATACAAGAATGTATATTCCTTAGTAATAAGGAAGACAATTCAATAAGACAGGAAAAATACTTGAACAAACACTGCACATACAAAAAGATAGATATGGCTAATAGGATATGAAAAGATTTCAACATTATTATTCATCAAGGAAATGCAAATTAAAAGCACCGTGAGATATCACTTCACACATACCTGAATATAAAAATTTAAAAAGACTGTGAATATCAAATGTAGGTGAGGATGTGGAACAGCTGAAAGTCTCATACACTGCGGAGAACTGTAAAATGGCCAACCATTATGGAAAATAGTCTGCCAGTTTCTTATAAAAATAAGCATGCACTTGCTATATACCTTAGCAATTGCACTTATAGGTATTTGTCTCCCATTCCTTCAAAATAAAAACATGCCTACTGAAACACTTGTATACTGACATTCATAGTGGCTTTATTCATCAGAGGCAAAAATTGTAAACAACCCAAATGTTCACTCAGGTTAATGATAAACAAAGGGTAGTGTACTTATACAATAAAATAATACTCAGTAATAAAACAAACAAAATGAAATAATATGGAACATCTAAAAATATTATACTGAGTGAAAGAAGACAACACAAAAGAGCATCTGTTGTACAATTCCATTTATATGAAATCTGACAGTGGGTAAAACTAACATAAAGTGATACGGTTCCAATCAAGGGTTGTCTACAGTGGGATTGCCTGTAAAGTGGCACTGAGGGAACTTTATGGGGAAATGGTCTACATCTTGATAAAGGTGGTGATTTCACAGTGTATTCACTTGTCAAAATAAATGCATTTTATTGTATGCAAATGATGTTTAAATAAAATTAATTTTAAGAACAAATCTGTTAATGCTAAAATTAACAAAGCAATAGCAGCAACAACAATAACAAAAAAGCCTTGACAATGTCTTATTGAATGGTTCTTTTTATTGAAGGAAAATTATTACTTATTTCCATCCAGTTATGGAGGATATAAAATATACAACTGCAGTATCATAAAATTTAAAGAGGGTGCAAGTTTCAATTCAAATACAACTATGGTTAAACCTTTTCACATTAACAAATTTAAACTTTACAAAAGCAGGAGAGTGAGGCATTAATGGTTCCATTTTTATATTAGAGAGAATGAGCCTCAGAGAGGTTAAATAGCTTGCCTGCCTAGAATATAGTAAATGGAAGCTGGGATTCAAAACTCAGATATTTTGGCACTAAATGCAATCCTCTTTCTGCTATCCTATGCAGTTTGTCTTATGGATGCATTTGAAAATCTTTCAATAACCAAAGCTAACAATGTCCTTTCCATTGCTAGGCCTTAAATTGTATTTTATCTATGTTATTAGATACAAAAAGTCTTTTTCACCTGGCACTGAGCTTTTATGCTCCAGGAATCTTCTCAATCGCTAGCTTTCTAGATCTGTGGGGATCTTTATCTTCCTTACAGGAGGTATAGAATCTTTGAACAAATTAAATTGAATCTTATAATAGCATTTTCTCTTCCCAACTTGCATTGCTAATGAGGGTAGAAATTGGTACACTATTTCTGAGAGCATTTTGGCAATAGGTATCAAGACTCTTAAAATCTGGCATATCCTTGGACTGAGATATTACCCTTATGGGAATTTGTCCCAAGGAAATTATCAGGGATGTGTGTATGGGCTTGTACACAAGAATGTCCATCAAGAATGATCAACTCAAACTTAAAATTGGAAACAAACTGTCTGTGTCAAAGACTGCTGTTTTTCTTCCATTATCATGTCTCTTATTTCTTAGCAATAAGAACCCTGGTTTGTAGATGGGCACATGGCCATCCAGGAAACCATTACAAACCTTGGCCCTCTCTTACGGCTAATTTGTGGCCATTGGAAGTGTTGTGTGTGACTTCTAAGAAGTCTCTATAAAGAACCACACTTTTCTTGGGCCTTTTTCTTTTGACTTACTGGATTGTGAATGCAGTGGTTGGACTTGAAGTATACATTTTGGAACATGAGACAACACCCTAAGGATGACAGAATAGCAAGACAAGAGTCTTGGTCCTAGGATTTCCCATGCAAACCATGAGACTTAATGAAAGAAAATTTGCAGGACATTTTGCATGAAAGAAAATAAACTGGATCTAGTGTAAGCACTTATTTGAATTTTTTTTTGTCAAAAATATCGAACCTAATCTAACAAATAAAATGTTGAACATCAAAAGGATGATTAAACTATGGTATATGCTTAGGGTATAACACAAAGCAACTATAAAATGGCATCACATAAGACTTTATTAACCCGAAAAATGCATCACAATTAAGGCTAAGAGGAGAGAATAGGGCTATATTGAATAGCAGAATACAAACAATATTTGCAAATATCATCTTGTTACATATATTCATATATATGTGTGTATTTATATGTATCTATATATGGGATGTTTTTCTATGTGCACTCACTTCTCTTTATACATATATGCCTCTGTATAGAGACACTATATAATGTACATTATATATAAAAATAAACATATGAATATACAATATATACTATATAATAAAAGGCTAATATGCAAATAGACTGAACAGCAGAACAACCAGAACAACCAAACAACCGAACAACAGATTGCTATGACGTGCACTGACCACCAAGAGGCATATGCAGAACATGATGGGTGTCGGCCGCAGCAGGATGGTTGAGCAGGTGAGCAGGGGCGCTAGACCAAGGCGGGGTGTCGGTCGCTGTCATTGGAGTAAGCCTCTGGTGGTTACTGAAAATTCTTTGCTCCCGTACGTTGAGGTCCTGTCTGGTGCTTGCACCTGCTGCCAGCGCTGGCCCTGCTTGCACCCGCAGCTGGCGCCAGAGCCACCACTTGTACCCGTTGCTGGCGCCTGGCGCCGGTCCCGATCACTTGGTGCCATCAGTGAGTGCGAGCGGTGGCTGCCTGCCCCTACTGCCCTTGAGGGCTTCTCCACCTCCCCCTGCTCCTGAGGGTCCATCGGGGCAGCAACTGCCACTGCACCGGCTGATGGCACTGGCCCAACTCGCATCCGCTGCTGGCACTGGCCCCAATCACTCCATGCCGTCAGTTGGTGCGAGCGGTACATGCACTGTCAGCGCGTGGGAGCAGTGATGGTGGGAGCAGGGCTGCTGGCAGACTGGGGACAGGGGACCGGTTGCTGCAGTGGGAGGGGCCTGGCAGGGGACCGGTTGCTGCAGTGGGAGGGGCCTGGCAGGGGTGCGGAGGATGGGCCGAGACCCGCCCCTGTGCCTACCGCAGCCTCAGCCCACAGTTCCTTTCAAGGTGCACGAATTCGTGCACTGGGCCCCTAGTATAAATATAAAAATGTTGACAGCTCTTTGTTTAGTGGAATTTCAGTTGTTGTTGTTTTTGTTTTTTTATATATATTGTATTGATTTTTTACAGAGAGGAAGGGAGAGGGATAGAGAGTTAGAAACATTGATGAGAGAGAAACATTGATCAGCTGCCTCCTGCACACCCCCTACTGGGGATGTGCCTGCAACCAAGGTACATGCCCTTGACCAGAATAGAACCTGGGACCCTTCAGTCCGCAGGCCGATGCTCTATCCACCGAGCCAAACAAGCTAGGGCTGCAGTTGTTTTTTAATATGAAGTTTTCTGAGTGTTTCACATTGGGTATACATTACATTGCCTATTAGGAAGAAAGAGCTGTCAAAATAAAACAAGTTTAATTGTGAATCATTAATTTTAAGGAAAAGGCTATAGTAACAGGTAAGTAAGAGAAAGAAGAAATTAAGTATTGAGGAAGTCTTCTCCCTTTACAGTGTGCATTTTAAAATATGTGCTGCTATTGCATATCATATAATATTGATGCATGAATGGTTATGATTACTCTTTAAAACTGTATGTGAGCCAGTTATTTAGTAGATGAGTGAATGTATATAGTTTATGATTCCTACTCAAATAGGCTGTGAAGCAGAGGGATATTCTAAGGATGACATCTAGCGGTTGCTGTGGTAACCTTATGGGCTACATTTTAGTAAGCTTTCATGTCAATTTCTGAAGTTGGAATTGGCATATTCTTAGCTTTAACATACAGGAAAGGAGCAGCAACTGGTGGTTATTAACCCTTACAAACTACATTTGTGCTTTCCACTCATCTTTAAAGAGATTACCGGAGTCACAGTGGAGGTGTTGAACAACAGCCCTAAAATAATGAAAGGAATCTAAAACCTGTCTTAGAATTTCCCTGGCAACCTTAAGAACTGTCACTCTAGGTAATAATAAAAGTTCATGTTTATTATAGATCATTTATGATGCAACGGTCATGGTGCTCAGTGCTTTATAAACACTACCTCATTTACATCTGTTCCCTGACTTAAACTTTAAAATAGTCCTGAAAAGCAGTATTATCATTGCCATTTTATAAAAGAAAACAAAACAGAGACTTAGAAAGTTTAGGTGAGTTAGAGTGTGGTCCCAGGATCAAACCTAAGTTGTCTGCCCACTCTCTTACCAACTGCCCTGTGCAGTGTAGTTGCCCATGATACCTGGTCTGGGTCTGTATAAATGTTCCCTTAAGGGAGATACTGCAGTAATGCTGGCTTTTCCAGTCTCATCTTAATCAGCCACACTTATTCAATGGCAACCACTTTGAGTAGGACACTGCTGAGATCTATACAAGTATGATGGGCCCTTCTTATGACATAAAATATGCAGCTAAGTTTACAAGAAAAATATGCCATATCATAATGTTATTTGGGAGTCTAGCTCTAAGGTAAGGCAGGAGCATGGAAGGGGAGAAAATCTAATCAGTGCTGGAAGAGATGCACTACCACTGAGGCAGTGAGAAATGATTCCCCAAAGAGCTAAACTTGGAATAAGCTCTCAAGCCTTGCTTCTCAAAGAGCAGCATGAAGCATGGTAATGGCCTCACCTCAGAGCTGGTCAGAAATGCAGACTCTCAGCCCTATTCTAGACCTACTGGATCAGAGTCTGCATTTTAACAAGGTTCTCCAGTGATCTGCAGGCACATTAATGTTTGAAAAGCTCTGTTGTAAAGGACATATGGCATTTCATAAGTATAGCAAATATAGTCAGTAATATTGTAATAACTATGCATGGTGCCAGGTGGGTACTAAACTTAGCAGGGGGGTCACTTTGTAAATTATACGAATGTCTAACCACTATGCTATATACCTAGAACTAATATGAAATAATATAGAATGTCACTATAATTGAGAAAAGAATATATGGCATTTCAACAGCACGTGTGGAAGGCAGCATGAGCAGAGGCACAGCTGTGGGAATGGTTAAAGAAGTTCCGGGGGAATCTCATACCTAGTCCAGCTGTAGCATGAGTTGTGCAGTGCAAGATGGTGAGTAGTGGAAAGATAAGTAGGGCTAAGTTCATGGAGGTCTGAGAGCTATATCTTGTTGTAGGGGTAGTGGGAATAACTCCAAGTTTGTTTTTTATCAGAGGTTAATGTAACAATAATTTTTATTTAATAGCTCCTTTAAAGTTATAAAGTATTTAAGCTTTGTGATAAATTTAGAATTTAATCTTTGTGTAGTATGTAATACCTTTATATATTTCCTTTCATCTTTACAATCCCAAACAAATCTATTATTAATAGGTATTAAGTTTATGGAGGTCATTAAAGGAGAATGGAGTAAATCCTGAAGGCAAATAGGAACACTTGAGAATTCTATGCTAGTCACCCATTCACTAGTAAGGATTTGATGGTTAAATTGACCTAGAAGATTTAAAAGCCTGCACAACCTTGTCCTTCAGGAATAGACGGAGCAAACCTACTATATTGGTCAGGCCCTCTTTTGCTGTCTCAGTCTTAGAAGGATCCCAAGCCCCTTCCCCCAGGCTCCTTTGATGAGGTTTCCTTGAGAGACAGAAGCTATTTTAAAAAGCTGTCAGCTGTCCTGAAAAACAGGGACATGGATAAAGCAACCAGGAACAAGAGAAACAGATAAGAGTTGAATTCTTGAATTGAAGGGGGCCTTGTCTGCCTTGAGTCAGAAGAAGAGAAGAGGATTTTGAAAGGGCAGGGTGAGTCAACTGAATGGAATCTTCATCTGCAGGCTGACAGCAGTAGTTCAGAGACAAAATGAGTCAAAAGAGACATTGAATGGCTAGCTGAGAGACAGAGACAAGGGAGGGATAAGTACAGCTGAACACAGGACATTGCACATCAGGGTGGTTGGGTTTATCAGGGAGCGTGAGCTAGAAGGAAAAGGGGAAAGATAAATGCTAGTAAGCAAACTTTCTGCTCCTGTACCTTGAGCCCTGCTAACTAGGACATTCTTTGTTCCCAGCAGTTGGTGACTTAATCAGTTCCCAAAAGGAATCCTAAAGACCACTGATATAAGATATGATTGCTGGGTTCTGCCACAAGTCAGATCTTGGAAGAGTGCATTGTACTCAGTCAGGTTGGGTATTAGTGCTCATGATCTAACAATCTATCTGATACACTTAATCTTCCTCAACACAAATCATTTCCATTAAAAGACCCATCTGCAAAGGGGAAACCACACACAATAGCCATTGTTAGTAGCACATAAGCATATCCTGTTGGCCAGAAGAGGCAAGGACTCCCTAGTCTGACTGAGGTCTGTGTTCCTAGATTGGCCAAGATGGCCTCCTCAGACTCTGGTCACAAGGATGATCTTTCTTAGCCATTGTTCTTTGCAATCACATCTGAACTGGGCATCCAGATGATATTCCAGGGGCTTTATCAAGGTAAAAGGCCATTTTTTTTTTTTTTTTTTGAGAGTTCAGCAATCACAGTCCCTTGTTTTCCAGGTAATAGTCTAGTGCAAGCATATCAAACTCAAAGGCTAACACAGGGCAAATAACAAGGTTTAAGTTTATGTGGGCCACAAAAAAAACAAAAGCTTCAATTTTCATAAAAACATATGTTTATTTCAATAGAGACATGCTGAATACAAAGGACTGAAATAAATAAGTAATCATTAACATAAAATAATAGAACTTTTTAATAAAAATTAATATATTTTTTCTTGAACATTAACTTATCAGACACTGAATAACTGCACAAATTAATAAGTGTAATGCAAATAAACCTATTTTTCTTGTTCTCTGAAAGCAAAATATTTCCAGTTGCACACACCAAACAAGTCAGTACAAGACTAATGACGTGGCCATCGGCTGCTAGAATATTCACTGCTAGTATTAGTGGAGAGAAATGGTGCGCTTGCGCATAAGGCATGCAAGTGAAATGAATGCAACACAATTATAGTAATCAATCATTAGCGAACGTTGTAGTTTGTGATTAATAAGTATAACAGGATATTGTAAAAATTAAGTTATGATAATTTTATTAAAACGTTTCTTACATACCATTATATTGGGTGGGCCACAAAAATATTCTTTTGGACCGCAAGTTTGACATTCTTGGTCTAGTGTTTATTTGCATTTGATCAACTCCATGATCAAAATTGGAGTCAGTGCTGGGATTTACTCCCAGCCTGAGGATTTCCATCTCCTAGCGATAGCCTTAGATACTCTGTTCATGCCCTTAAGGAGCCCTCAGCTTAAATGACTTCCACTTGGGTCTCTCCAGGGCCATTAAGAACAATTTCTTGGGGTGGGAGGGACAGCTAATGTATGCCCCTTTGTTCCCAGGTCGCAACCCAAGGAATGACTTTTTACCATAGAGTAATTATCTTTTTTTTTAACTTGGATATTCTGGACTTATGGAGAGTTTGAAAGAGACATGGAGGCTCATGACTGTGAGACCTCAATGTTATCTTCCTGATTATTTCTTGCCTTTTTTTTTTCCCCTCACTAACTTTAATTTGCTGGAGACAATTTTTTTCTACCCTTAAAACTTGCAAAGATTGCTACCTATCAGCCCTCTTGGATTATTATCCTCAGTCAGAAAGGCACTGTTTTAGTGATATATTTTTTTCCCTTTCTGCTCTCAGTAGGCTATTTTAATCGAAGCATATCCTTTCCTTATAAATGTAGAAAAATCTCTTTCAATTCATGACCTCCATTCCCTGGTTTTAATAGACACATGATCTGAATCCCAAAAATATGAGTGCTAATGATTTACAAACACATAACAAGAAAGCAGGTCAGCCTCTTGACTTAGCACAGAAAATTCTCCATGGACCTCCTCATGTAACTTCCTCAGCTAATTGCACATTTTAGAGTCTGTTACTTACAATTCCTTTCTCAATTTTGGAATTCATTATGATTGTTTAGGGGACAAATAGAAACCCAACCACTAATTGGTTTGAACATAAAAGGGGAACTTACAGTCACACTTAATGAAAATTCTAGTGGGAGATCAGGCATGGTTGGATCTAAGTGCTCAGTGCCATCTCAGCTTTTCTTTGAAAAAATGCTGGCTTTATAAGCAAGCAAGCACTTCCAACCAGCTTACATCTTCTTAGCTCAACAGCTCCAGAGGAAAAAATATCCCTTTGTTAGTAATTGCAGCAGCGATCCTATAGCTGATGCCCAGTGGCCATGATTGGCCTGAATCAATGACAAGAGCTGGGAGGATAGAATTCTCTAGTTTGGCTAAGCCTGGATCATGTGGCCATTCTAGCAACAAGGGTGGGGAGTGTATCATATCCTACTCACATGGATTGATTTGGTGAAGAGTTGGTTTCTCAAAAGAACCAACAAATACCCTACATCCCCTGATAGGTCAGTGTTGGGACTGATTCAAGAAACCAGTTTTGTTACATGTGGCTGTACCAAATCTTGCATATAATTCCTTAAGTCTTACTTATTCCAGAAGTCTCACATAATATACAAATTCCATATACTAAGCTTATGATCCTTTAGTCATTTTTCTAGTTTAGCACTGAGATGATTTTATGTGGTAAGAATTACCCAGAAGTGAAATGTGGTTGTGGGACCCTCCCATGTATATTATAAATATCGATGAACTCCTTTTATGAGATAGACAGTGAACTGGGACACAAATTTGAAAAAACATGGTTAATTCCTGGAAGGACTTATAATAGGGGTATGAAATATACCTTTAAATCACAATGTGATATGAAATGCCTGTACTGAAAGACAGAGTTGTCTTTTGAGATGCCGCAAGATGCTAGGAATTAGGCTTTTGGCTCTTCCCATATTTTCTCACTTAAATCTCAAAGCAACCTCTCAAGATGGACATTTTTTCCTAAACACTTTGAGGTTTGAAGAGATAAAATCTGTCTTTGGTCATTCAGCTGGTAAGTAGCAGGAGCTTTTTGGAATTCTCTTTGGGAATACTGTATTTCTCAGTAGTTGGGAATACTGAGAAAGTGTGCCCATTTTCTCAGCCATCCAATAGCTTTAGAGTCATTTATTTACTCCACCTTTTCTATCCCCTACAGTGTGTCTGTTATGAAGTCTTAGCAATTCTTCCTTTGCAACGTTCCTCAGGTTTTCACCCTATTCTACTTCCAACTCATTGTTCAGGGCTTCAACAGCTTGTACCTACCTAGATTGCAGGGCACCTTAGCTTGCAGTCTCTTACCACTGCCTCTTTATCTTGGTATCAAGGTCTTCCTCAACTGTGCCCCCATTCAAACTTTCCCCCATAGTGTTCTCCTTAAACCATCCATTCCAACCAACTGGCCTTAAAGACTTCTCCACAGCTTGTTCACATCACTCCAAGGTTCCCTCCATCCTGGGGAGTTCTGATTTACCTGAAACCACATTATTATTTTTAATGTTCAAGTATTTTCTTTTACAGGCTGCAACTTTATATTATCACCAAATACTTGATCAAATATCTGTTGATAAAGTGCCCAAAAGTGCATGGGTTACTGGTGGACATGAGCTTTTGTGCAAAGTAAGAATAGAGAGGTTCAGCTAAGAGGGAGAGAGATGAAGATAAAATAAGGCACAGATCAAAGTTATTTTCCAACATTTCTTCTTCTTTTTTTTTGCTTTGCTACATTCTCTGGTGGGGGGCAGGCCTCCTCTCAACAAGGTGATAAGAATGAAAAGTATGATCCTTGAGGTCAAAGTCTCACTGGCTCACTTGGGATTTAAGGCATCTCTGAACCAAAATGGTAAAATATTTCTAATTATTCATTGATTTAGTTTCTTTCATGCAGCTATATTAATAAAATTGGTAATTTAAAAGCTAGTTTTATGTAGTATTTTCACATTACATCGTTTAAAAAATTATATTTATTGTGGAAAATAGTGCAGATGCCCCCCAGTTCCCCCTATGGAACCCTCCACCCTGCACCCACTCCAACCCCAGGCCTTCATCACACTATTATCTGTGTCCATGGGTTATTCTTTTGTTAATCTCTCCCTGGCTCTGCCTTCTCCCCCAGTTCTGATAATATTATTAACATAATGATCCATGGGAAACTTTTAAAAATGAAGATTGTATCACTTAAATACTTGTTTTATGTTAAAGGCATTTTTTTTATTGATGTTGATACTCTATAGTGGGTCCCTGTGATTTTCTCTAGGTTAAAGCATTAAGTAGTAGATAAAATATCATTTGCTTCTATGCTACACTTGTAGATGGCATTTTGGCTGACTTCAGGGCTGAATTACTTTCCCTGAAATCATTTTACAAGAAGGAGCAAAATTTGCTGATAACTTTGCTTTTAGATGACTGTACAGTCAAGACCTAATAATAAGTTGATTATGCAATGGGGTAACAGGAACATGAGAATGATATTTATTGGATAACTTAAAACTATTTCTCACTGTTTTGGGGCTCATAGAGCTGAAGACTGACTTTAGCTATTTTCAATGTGTGATTTAAAAAAAAAATTAAAACCTGTTAGGTTTGTTTTGTTTCTTTCAGTCTTAATAGCTTCAATTTCTAGAGCTCCTTGAAGAAAGTAATATTGCACTTGACAACATTTTCCTCACTTGTATCCAGAATGTTTGTTCAGTTGAGAAATGAAAATGGGTTTCAGTATGGTACACACAGTGATTTGTTCTAAATGGCACAAGATCTATTTCTGGGCCAGAGCAGTATTAGTTCAAGGTCCTAGATAGAAGTTGGTGCTTACTCCCTCTGTCGTATGAACACCATGACGCAGCCAAATTTGTGCATTAGGAACTTTCTGGTGGCTTCATTTTCCCCTCAAACATATGTTACTAGTTTTGCGTAATAAGAAAGAGGAAATATGCAAAGGCACAGGCACTGTCCTGAACTAGGGGCCATTTGTCTCCAAGCTAAGGTGAGAGTTACTTTAGCTTACGTACGCTGTGCTTTATTTATTTATTTATATTTTTTGTTAATCCTCACCTGATTGCTTTCCATTGCTTTTGTAGAAAGAGTAGAAGGGGGAGAAAGAGAGAGAGCAAGAGCGAGAGCGAGAATGAGAGAGAGAGAGAGAATGAGAGAGAGAGAGAGAGAGATGTTAGAGAGAAATATCCATTGGTTGCCTCTCCCAGGTATGTGCCCTTGACCAGGAATCGAACCTGAGACCCTTCAGTGCGAGGACCGACGCTCTAACCACTGAGCAGCACAGGTAAGGGCATGAAGTGTTTTAGTGTGTAAAGGGACACTGCTGTCACTTATTCAGCAAAACAGAAAATCTTTGATTGAAATGATTGGGATGCAATCCTGTTTTACAGTTCTGGTTTCCTGGTATTTCGGGGGAGCATTAGCATGCCTGGTGTTTTTGTTTTAGGAAGAAAAGTAAACACTTCTGGGAGTTCACTAAAATCCTCCCCACTCACTTATTTTAAAACCAAGCTGACCAAGAGGACCAAATTGCAGCTCTATTCACATTTTGGTCATCATGTGGTGGTGATCACTCCCCTGCCCCCGTGGTTTGTTTTGCTTTACATTTGACTCCAATGGAGATCAAAACTACATTTTATGGACTTAGTTGGCCAACATGCCGGCAAATGGGAAAACAAGCAACCTAAAGCAGATTTCTGCCACAATGCTTTTAATATTGAGATGGATTTTTAGCTAACAAAATCAACAGAATGGAACATGAGGGCACCAGCAGCTCAGGGCTGTAAACACAGCTTCCTGGTGACACATCCCTAGGGGGACAGATCACACAGTTCCCGTATTATCCAGCCTGTCACTCTACTGATTTTTGCCTCAGAAAATGTCTCTTTCATGAAACTGCAGCTGTCCTTCATTCATACAGCAGTGTTTTAATAAGGTGGTTGTTTGCTAGAAAACAATGCTAATGCTAATAATGCAACACCAACAATATAGCACATTACTTATCGTAGATAGTCTACTGGCTGCCAAACAGCTGGAGGAAAAGTAGGGAAAATGCAATCAAGCATTTAAACATCATCGCTGGATGTTTCCAAACATAAGTGTCCAGATGCTTAGCATTGTGGTGGTAATGTGTTTGATTGCTTGCCTTTTTCATATTTTATCTGAATCTTTTGATATTCTGTAGATAGAGCTGTGGACTATTCTTCATTTTCAGTACGCTGAGCAGCTTTCATGATCATGAATGGTGACAATAATGCTGAAGACTGTCAGAGGCCAGGTCTGTGAGGGATTGTGTGAGATGAGGGAGAAGAGGAAGGAGTGAGACTCAGCCTGTGGTTAAATGGGTCCCTCTCCTGGCTAATGTGCATGGAAGCATGTGCCTTTTTAAAGAATCAGTTTTCAGTCTTCAGTTAAGGGGCATCTATGAATCCAGAAGCTGGGTGGAGGGATCAGATCCTCTTGTCTTCCCAGACACCCAGAGGCGGACTAACCAGGGACTTCTGTGGGATACCCAGTTCTAAGAAAGAAAGCAAACTGTTTTTCTTTATGAGGTTATTGGCTTACAAGGAATCTGCTCACTAAACTGAAGTAGAGTTGTCCCTTCCTCAGACCGATGCCTCATCTGTCAAAAGTAAAAATATAAAGTAAACAAAATGAAGCTCTTTTTCTTTTTAGAATCTTTGAGTACCTGATCAAAAAAATCAACTCGTGCTTCCCACTGCACTTCTCGGATATCGAGTATTGGTACTTATACCTAGAATCCACTAAATTAAAACCCCTGAAAATTAATCCTCTCATCACAGGTGGCTCAGTTTCAGAACTGAATTCATAGATCCCCACATTAAAATTAATGCAACTTTCTCCTAAGAGTGAAAGAAACAATAGTCACTTACTGACATGTCCCTGGCAGGAATCAATAACATTACAGATCATATAAGAGCCAAGAATAAATAGCCTGGGCATATTAATAAGTCATTCTGTTCACTGATTTTATTCAAAATGACTGGTTAAGGAACATGCTACACTGACAACTCCATGGTAATGGGAACAATGTCATCATTAACATGTGGGACTGTTTGTCATTTAGAACACTTCAACATAAAGTAGAACTTAACACAGGACTATTTGTTGTGCTTCAGACAGATGGTTTAATGTTTCCTTAGCCTTCAGCCTATCAGGCCACCCGTGGTTTTCTTCAGCCAAGGGCTTTTAAAAAATAATTGGTCTATAGCAATTTTGGAACAAGACTGACTGCAATATATTTCCATAAATTTTTTTCTAACCCTTAACTATCCCTTATAGTGGTGTGCGGTTAGCAGACCTCCCTGACCGACGCTGATTCCTCACATATAAGTAATTACTGACATAAAAGGAGATAAGGGGGCTGAAATTTCACCATTAATGGTTTCTTTGCTGTGGAAAAGCTATTCAGAAATGATTACTTTGGAAAACAGTTCTTCCCTGATTAGACATTGCCTAACTCTGCAGAAGCGGTTCCCTCAGAATCTTTCAAAGAGGAAATGATAATGCAATAGAGATGGATAGCTGTGGGTGGCAAAGGATGCATGTATGCGTTCATTTTAAAATGGTAGAGAAGAAGAGCAATTGTGCCTCTGTCTGAGGAATACGTAAGTATGCTTAGGAAGGAATAAAGAGGCTGTGGATCCCCTACTCGTAATATCAAAGTGAGAAGCAAGCACACTGGAGAAGCAAGCAGGATGCATTTTTATAGTGCAGACTTCGCTGGGGGATCTTAATGACCCACTGCCCTGCCCTGGCCACTGCTTAGCTCTCCAGATCCTCTTGTGAGCCTTTTTACAGGAACTACATGACCCAGAGGCCAAGAGACCCAGCAGATCAGCCTGGATGGATACGTATTTGCATATTATGTTCTGTGGTTCAGAAGAGGCATGTTTAAGCCTGGGGCAGAGGAAAGTGATTACACAGCAGAGACGGTTTAGTGATGAGATATATTTAATAGGACAAGTGTCTCCTAACTGCACTGAGGAGGGCTCCTGAGGCTGGAAGCCTTAGCGCAGAGCCTGCGATTGGCTTTCCTCTTTGAGGAGCAAAGATGTCTCCCTGGAGGCTCAGAGTTCCCACTGACTCTTTACTCGGGGCTGGACTGGAGTTCTTGCTACCTCGGTGGCTGCTGCTGCTGGCAGGGTCACTAACCGACTGTCCATGTCCTCACCTAGGAGGGAGAAGTCCCCTACACTGCCACAGGTGTTCTATCCGACCTCCTCCGCTTCATTCTCGAGTTTGGCCTGATAAAGTTCAAAAGCTCGCTGTTCAGGGTGTGCGAGGGCAATGGGCAGCCGACAGGGAGGCGGGCCTGGGCGGTGAGCGGCTGTGCGGCCAGGACTCGCAGTGAGTGCTGGCCTTCGACGTGGTCAGCTTCTCGCAGGAGCAGTGCCGGCTGGTGCACGTGGAGGTGGAGGCTGACATGACCGCGCTTCTCCTGTACCCAGATCCCCGTGGGAGTGTCCAAGGGCGCGGCCCTGGGCACACACATCCCCCTGGACCAGGTCCACCCCATGAGGGCCCCAACACGTGGTGTTAGCCGTCGGCGCCCGCACCCAGTCCCCAGCCTCTTCCGCCTCCACCCAGGGACTGGGAGCGCCAGGACACCCACCAGGGGCCTTGCCCCGCCACCTGCAAGGTCATTGTGCCCATCCACCACCGCAATGACAACCCAGCGGACATTGCCATCACCCCCTTGGCTGCCCCGAGGGCGCCTGCTGGGTGGGGTGAATAGGGGTGCGGGTGGAGGTGACCTATTCCACGGAGCCAGAGACCCTAGAGGCGGCTCCATCTTGCAGGTGCCCGAGGAGCGGTGCACAAGAGCGGGGTCGTGCTGGTCTGCCCTCAGAAGGGGACGGGGCGCCTCCGGCAGGTGCGCTTCGCCACGCACCGGTGGCCTGCAGCCGGCCTACGCAGGCAGCTACCTGGGGGTGACCGCTGCGTCCTTGGACCACCAGCGCATTGCCAAGTGCAACCTGACGCTGGCGGCCGAGGACCACGGCGCCCCGGCGACGCCCCGTCGGGGCCACACAGTGCGTGTGGGTGACCAGCAGGACAGTGCGCTGCTTCTCCTGCGGCTGGTCCACGAGGTGTCAGGAGCAGCCCGCCCAGGACTCGACCTGGGCCGCACTTGCTGGCCTCTGGAGGCCCAGGCAGGTTCCTCAGGAACCCCATGTCCACCTGCGTGTCCATGGACCCCGCCACTAGGAGCTACGTGCCCGTGAAGGTGCCTTGACTTCCAGGAACTAACTGGCCGACCTGCAGCCAGGGTTGGGGGCAGGCGCTTAGAGATAACTTGGCTGCTCCCCACGGCTCCCAGGCCGGGCCATGGTGTGGCTGCCTGTGTGGGACCAGAACGACCACAGGCCTCGGCTGGTGTCCCCGCCACTCTGGGCTACCCGGTGACCCCACTGCAGGCGTGGACGTTAACGTGGAGCAGGGCGTTAACGCTGCGCTGACTTACTCCTTCGCAGGGACGGCTGCCCCCGCACCAGCACTTCACTCAGCAACGGGCAAACTGTCCCTGCAGCGCCGCCTGTCCCCGCATTCCACCCTCTGATGATGCTGGACGCTGGCCTGCCTGTTGGGTACCCGGCCAGTTGCTCCCGGTGCCTGAGGACTAGGCGCCACCTGGCGGAGAAGTGGTGCAGGTGACACTGCCGCCCAACGTGGACAGGGAGGCGTTCAGAGCTGGGAGCAGGGCCAGCCTCTCCGTGGTGGGTGCTTCGGCCAGGCGCTGCCTTCTGCTGGTGGCCGTCATCACCGCGACTTGTTTCTGCCAGGGCGAGGCTAAGAGGCGGGGGAGGAAGCGTTATGAGCACAGTCTGAGCGGAGCCACGCGATGAGTGCTCAGGCTGGTCCAAGTCACAGAGCATCAGGTGCAGACTCCGGGCTGCGACCTGAGTTCTTTGTGGAGACTCCGCCCTTTCCATTTCCGCAGAGGCCCCCCGGGGGGCCAGTCAGCCAAGAGATTTCCCAGTCCTGGAACAGTGGTGTGTGCTGTGCTCCTCAATTCTAAAAAAGAGCGGTATCCTGTGGGCCCACAGTTTTCTGAGTGTCCTCAGCGTTTAGTAGGTTTTCATGCCCGGAAAATGGAAATCCAGTGCCTGGTCAGGTTTGGCTAATTTTCAGGACTTGTTCATCTTTCGTTTGAGAGGAAAAAAATTCTCACAGATGGGGGCAGGAGGCCTGATGGTCCCCATCTGCTTTAGCCCCTCCTAACTTCCTTATGGGCCCAATTTGAATACCAGCGTCCCCCAGGGTTTGAAGGCTGTCTTCTTGCATCACTCTAGATGGGGGACACTGAGGCTGTGCTGTCAGTTTTGACATCTAAGGGTGAAATATATTATCAACTGCAACTCTCACTCCTCTTTTAAAATAGGGCTCAGTTTCTGTCCCTTTTCATTCCCTATCCCTGTGTAGAGAGGATAGATCTGCTGCAAGTTTAAGGTAATTCCAGATTATTTATCGTTATCGCTAAGCAATGTGTTTGACATTTTGTACATTTTTTATGGATAACAGAGTAATTCTTTCCTTTTCACTTCTTTACATATTCAAATTCAGATGTGAAGGACAGTATGAAGGATAGTGGAAAAGGAGACAGTGAAATGAATGACAGCAGTTCTGATATCAGTAGAGAGGGCTTCAAGAAAACATCTTTTGTGTGGTTGCAAAGTAAGAGGGTAAGTTCAAATCTGAGACTCTGAAGCTCTCCTCTCAAAGTCATCATCATACTGCCTGCCTGCCTGCCTGAGTAGGAAAAACTGAACAAGTGGTCCCAGCTATGCCTTCATGCAGTGGGGTATGCTGAGTGCTGCTGAACTGAGCTGGCAGTTTTGACCATTTATTATTTTGTTGGTTCTATGTATTTTAGATACTTAACACTTACTGACTTATTTAGTTCCCATAGGAAATCCAGTGAGGTAGGAAGCTGAAGTACACAGAGTTTAAGTAAGTTGTCCAAGTGTTGGTGTTAAGATCTTAGCCCAGGAATTTTGGCTCTAGATTTCTGGCTCTTAATCACCCTACTAAATTGCTTCTCTATTCATGCAAAAAGATAAAAACGTTAGAGTATTATGGTTACTAATACTAAAATAATTTTGTGTCACAAGCACTAAAGATATAACTTCCCATACAAGGGCATTCCCAAATGGAAATAGCATATGAATAGGTAAGTTTCATAGGGGCCAGCACACCATTTGCTGGGAATGTATGAATAGGTGGTTTGGTATGGCTTTTCTTCGTTTAGAGAACTTTGCACCAACACAATTTCATGCTATTCAGTCCATTTCCTGTAATATCTGGGAGCTTTGTTTTAGGCCAAAATCTCTGTAATGGTGTCTGGTTCTGGAGTGGTAGCTCCTCTGAGGAAAATCGTAGTCAATTATGAGGTATTTTGTGTTAGTTCCCATGAAAGTACTAGTAGGCTCTTAATCTTTAGTTCCTTAAAGACGATACCTTACTCTGAAAGATGAGTCCTAATGGTGTGTCTTCCTGATTTAAGTGCCTCTTTGACATAATGGATATTTTGCTTTGTTTAGTTCCTTCAGCCGCTTTTATTTACTTATTTTTTTAATGAGATGACCTCTAGAAGTGTCTCGGCATCCTGAATAACCCGTAGTTTTTAAATATCTTTCCTGAAATGAGGCACACTTAGAGTTGAATACAGTACTCCAGCCTCTATAGTGACCTCCAAACTTATATATCCAATTGCCTACTCAGCATCTCCTTTTAGGTAAATTTAATGGATTTGCTACATGTTCAAATTGAACTCTTGATTTTTATTCTCCAAATCTGTTCTTTCTCTAATGTTTGTATCTTGGTACAGGACACCTCTATTCATGTAGTTGCTTGCTCTGCCCAAAATCCTTCAGTCATTTAAAATATATATATATATTTTTATTGATTTCAGAGAGGAAGGAAGAGGGAGAAAGAAACATCAATGATGAGAAAGAATCATTGATTGGCCACCTCCTGCATGTCCCCTACTGGAGATCAAGCCCAAAACCCAGGCATGTGCTCTTGACCAGAATCGAACCTGGGACCCTTCAGTCCGCAGGCCAATGCTCCATCCACTGAGCCAAACCGGCTGGGGCCCTTCAGTCATTCCTGATTTGTATCTTTCCAATCCATCAGCAAATCTTACTGGATTTACTTGGAAAATATATTCTCAATCAATGCTAATCTCACTACCTTCACTGTTGCCACTCTTCCCCAGGCCTTATATCTCCTGCTTGGACAACTGCAATAACCTCACAACTGGCCTCTCTGCTTCCATGCCTGCCTTCTTGCAGTCTGTCCTCCATACAAGATCTGGATCGATCCTCTTACTTCATTAATCAGATCACAGTACTCAACTCTCCAATGACTTCTCATTTAAAATCCAATCCCAAGTTCTTACCATGGTGTCCCAGTTACCATTGCTGCTATGTAACAAGCTTGTCACAAATATAGCCATTTAAAACAACCATCCTATCTAATAAAGAGGGAATATGCTAATTGACATCATGTCCTCACAAAGATGGTGAAGCCCACAGCCAATAAGGAGGGAATATACTAATTGACTGCCACGCCTTCAAAGATGGCGGTGCCCACAGCCACAAGATGGCGGTGCCCAGTCCCCTTAGCCTCACCGGGGCACACCTGCCTCTGGAGTCCCCAAGTCCCCTCAGTCCCCCAGCCACCCAGAGCTGACCTGAGGTGCAGACAAGCCTCAGATGGCAGCTGCCCAGCCACCCAGGGCCAGCCTGAGGGACAACCAAACGACTGAACAAGCAGGCTGTGTGGGGGTGACCAGGCCAGCAGGAGGGTTAGTGAGGGATGGCCAAACAACTGAACAAGCAGGCTGCATGGGGCAACCAAGCCGGTGGGGGAGGGGCAGTTGGAGGCAACCAGGCTGGCAGGAGGGGCAGTTGGGGGTGACCAGGCTAGCAGGGGGGGAAGTTGGGGGTGATTAGGCTGGCAGGGGGGCAGTGAGGGGTGAGGGGCAACCAAGCAGGCAGGCAGGTGAGCGATTAGGAGCCAGGAGTCCAGGATTGTGAGAGGGATGTCCAACTGCTGGTCTAGACCGGCAGTTGGACATCCCCTGAGGAGTCCCGGATTGGAGAGGGTGCAGGCTGGGCTGAGGGCCCCCACCCCCAGTGCATGAATTTTGTGCACTGGGCCTCTAGTTTTATTATATTTACTAGAGGCCCGGTGCATGAAATTCGTGCACAGAGGGGGGTTGTCCCTCAGCCCAGCCTGTACCCTCTCCAAAATGGGACCCCTCGAGGGATGTCCGACTGCCCGTGTAGGCCCGATTCCAGGGATTGGGCCTACACGGGCAGTCGGACATCTCTTTCACAATCCAGGACTGCTGGCTCCCAACTGCTTGCCTGCCTGCCTTCCTGATTGCCCCTAACCGCTTCTGCCTGCCAGCCTGATCACCCCCTAACCACTCTGCTGACAGCCTGTTTGCCCCCAACTTCCCTCCTCTGCCGGCCTGGTCACCCCTAACTGCCCTCTCCTGCAGGGCTGATCACCTCCAACTGCCCTCCCTTGCAGGCTGGGTGCCTCCCAACTGCCCTCTCCTGCTGGTCATCTTGTGGTGGCCATCTTGTGTCCACATGGGGGCAGGATCTTTGACCACATGGGGGCAGGTATATTGTGTGTTGGAGTGATGGTCAATCTGCATATTACTCTTTTATTAGACAGGATAGAGGCCTGGTACAGGGGTGGGGGCCAGTTGGTTTGCCCTGAAGGGCGTCCCGGATCTGGTGGGGGTTCCCTTGGGGTGTGGGGCGGCCTGAGCAAGGGGCCTGTGGTGGTTTGCAGGCCGGCCACGCCCCCTGGCAACCCAAGCAGAGGCCCTGGTATGTGGAATTTATTTTCCTTCTACAATTGAAACTTTGTAGCTTGAGTGGAGGCTTAGGCCTGGCCAGGGCGGAAAGCTTAGCTTCCTCTGTTACCTAGGAAACCTTGCTCTCTGTGGCTGTAGCCATCTTGTTTGGGTTAATTTGCATACTTGCTCTGATTGGATGGTGGGCGTGGCTTGTGGGCGTGTCAGAGGTATGGTCAATTTGCATATTTGTCTATTATTAGATAGGATGGACTCTAAAAGTCAGTTTGGGCAGGACATAGCAGGCATTTTTCTGCTCTAATCTTTGAGGCCTTAACTGAGATGTGTTGGCTGGGGGCTGGAGTCATTTAAAGGTTTATTTAGTTACATATCTAGATGTGGACTACGATAACATGAAAGTGTGGAATTGAGAACTTGGGAGTGTGGAGCGGGCCTACATGGGCCCTCTACATGTGGCTTGACTTTCTCACAGTGTGGTAACCTCAGGAAAGTCACATGGAAGCTGAGGGTTGCAAACAAGAATGTTCCATCAAACAAGACAGAAATAGTATTCTCTTTTAGGACCCAGCCTCAGAAATGACACAGTCATTTCCATCATATCCTACTGATCCAAGCAGTCTTAAGCTCACCTGGATTCAAAGGGAAGGGATAAAGCCTCTACACTGGAAATTATTCAAGAATTTTGGGGCTGCGTTTGTAACAAGCAACACATGGCCCATAAAGTCCTGCATTATTTGGCCCCGGCTGCTTCTCCCACTTGATTCCTTACTATTCCTCCTGATCATTTAGGTTATTTTATTGGCTTTCCTGTTGTTTTTGAACCCCAAGCATAGCTCCATCTCAGACCTCAGGGTCTTGCTGCTCCCTCTGCCTAGTAAGCTCTTTCTCTATGCATACATATTATTTACTTCCTGCCTTCATTTAGGCCTTTGCTCAAATGTCCATCTTCTCAAAGAGGCCTTCCATACCTCAACTTGCCTCTCCCCTTGTTTTATTTTTCTTCATAACATTTATCACTCCCTGACATTATTTTAAATATTTATTTGTTTTCTGTTCTATGTGGAATCACCAGCATCAAGTGTGAATTTACAAAGATTACTGAATACGTGAACGAAGGTGCACTCTAACCAGCATATACAATGTGACTCTTTGACTATTTCTCATGATAATATCACATCTTAGATTAGGGCAAACTTGCGTCGGTATTTTTAGAAGTTCCATAGTGCTGCTTTACTTGGTGGAAAATTTTAGTGTCATCTTAACACTTGAAAATTTTACAGCAAATTTATCTTTCCAGATCATTTAATGTTAAATTAAGCTTTTCAAAAAAAATTAAATTCCAGGAACTCCTACTGTTTATTCTCTATTTAGGGACTTACCAGCTTATTCTTGCCTTAACTCAGTTTTCTTTTCACAGTAATAGGCAGGCTCTCTGAGTCCGGGTGCTGCTATGGCAAATAATCGTGCGATCAAGGCAATGTGTTTAATTGAAGAATCACAATCTTTCCTCTAACCTATATCCAACAGCTATATTTTATTTAGTTATTAAACATTGTTTACATAGTACCTACCATGTGTCAGGAACTGTCCTAGGGATTTACAAATATTAACTTAATCCTCTCAATAATGATATTAGGTAAGAACTGTCACGTAACCCCGTTTCCTATATGGGAAAACTGAGGCATTGAATTGTTGGGGGATTTTGATCAAGGCCACTCAGCTCTAAGGGGCAAAGCTGGGTTTCCAACACTGGAAGTCCGGCTCCGGAGTCCATGCTTGTAACGTTCTGCTGTAGTGTACTTTCAGTGGGCTTTAAACACTTCTTTTATAAGTTTTCTAAAGATTTAGGACTGATTTACATTTCTGAGGGTGTTCCTCTCTTTAATAATTTATGGTTCAATTTATACTCAACTCTCTGCTGCATTTTTTTGTAAAACTTTTACTGGAATGACTGAAAGGGTGACACATGAGTGATGGCAAGGTCACTGAATTAGATGTTGGGGATCAGTTTAGTGAAGGTACTGCTATTTTTTTTGCATCTCACACTCTTAATAATTACCACAAAGAATAAATGTATTAATAAATACACTTAACATCTTCACAAACTTCATTTTAGATTATAATTTTAAACATTCATCCTATGAGATCTCTATCAAAGATTCCAGCAAATCATTTCATTTACTTGGTTGAATTTAATTTCCATTTAATTTCCTCAGTGTACCAGCAGGTGGAGGTAAAAGTCACTAGTAGAAAATACAGAGGAAAAACAAAGAAATAAACAGCTGGAACAGCCTCTTAACAACTAAATGTTGTTTGCATTTTTAAATCTATTGCTATGTAGACTTCTGATTTTTTAAACTGTTTGAAGCTGTTCCATTTTTATGTCCATGTTGTTTCAGATCATTCAGAATAAAAAACATTTATGGATCCTGAAAGATTAATTCAGGAATTTCAAAGCAGCAAGAATCTCTCATTACATCATGAAAACAGCTACAGGACTGCACTTTCTTCAAGAACTATTTGCCCTCACGTTTCTCAGCTGAGAAATATGAATTTCCAACCAGAACATTCAGAAGTCAAAGGATGTTATTTTCAAGTCTGTGTCTCCCAAAATGAAGGGCTGCCAAGTGTATATGACAGAGTTCAAAACTTCAGGCCAGCTATGCCACCTCTCCTCCTTGGGCAGAATGATGAATTAAATCATTCTTCAGTGAATGGATCAGCTTCATGTACCTCAGAAATAGCCCCTTCATTCTGAGATGCCGCAACTCACATAGACAGTTATGTTTGGGGAACTTACACCTTTATGTTTCTGTCAAGTATTTATAAGCCAAGTTGCATACACAAGCCCACCAGTTTTGATGGACATTTCCCTAAATTATGTCAACAGTCAATGTCAGAGCACACAATGATTTTATATAATCCAGGCTCTCTTACCAAAGAGTCATAAATATAGTATTTATTGCCACAAATATAATAAATGAACATAAATTTGGTATTTGGGTATCTTTTATACACATAAAAATATTGATCTAACTGTTCATTTACATTTGAGTATTTGCAATTCTACTGGGAACATAATTTCACTTTGAATTATTTTAGGCTAGATCAGAAATATGGACCCTGACTGTAACCATAGGCCCAGTGGGGAGAAAGAGGAAGCTGTGGACAAGCACCCTTGGGGTGGGGGAACCCAAATTATTTCTGTAGCCTGACACCTGTGGGGGCTGCTGAGTGCTTACCGGGGGAGCAGTGGCAGATGCTGGCAGTGGGTGAAAATCCAATGGAGGTGGCAGGGGGTGTGCTTTTGGGCACTAAACTGAGTCATAGCAGCTGTCAGACGTGGGGCTTCAGGGGGCATGGGTGGCAAGAGCTAAAGAAAGTCTCAAGGCCTCAGTCATCTGGGTTAGAGCTCCCATCAGGACTCCTCCTCGCTGTGAGCAGGAGGTTAGGTGGAAATCGAGGCAGAAGACCAGGAGCAAAAGGATGGGTTGGACCCAAAATGCAGTGACTTGCAGATGATGTGAGCAGCTGGGCCTCCTCTGTGGTTGACCAGATCCAGGGGAAGCAAGGCTGGGTGATGGGGTGGAAGCATGTGGATTATGTCTTGTTTTCTTCAAGGTCAGCTCAGACTATGGGAAGAATTGAGTCTGTAAGTGCAGGAAACTAGTGTCTCCCCAATTGGAAGAGTCTGGGTTCATCAGGATCTGACAGGCAAGACCTGTCTGCACAAATACTCCTAGCCATGTGTGGCTGCTTAAATTTAAATGGATTAAAATGTGCTATGATGAAAAATTTAGTTCCTTGGTCACATTAGCTACATTTCAGTTGCTCAATAGCACACATGGTTAATGACTACAGTGTTGGGTAGACTAGCTATCCACCATTTCCATCATTCCAGGTCTAACGGACAGCACTGACCTAGAAGCAGCAGGACAGAGGGCCAGCTCCTTGGGCTGGGGGTGTTGGGGGCAACCAGGGACCCACCCACCTTGCTCAGCACATACATGGGGACTGTGTGTTCTTATGTTCTCCACACTTCCCGGGTTCGTGAAAGTTTTTCTTTTATTGGTTCATATAAGCATCTAAAAATGGACTGACAGATTGTGTTATTTATTGCAAAATATATGAAAAGTGTCTAAAGACAAGAATTCCCAACGGTACAGATTTTCTGCAGACACAGGGAATGTCTAAAGACTCCTCTGCTATTCTAGCTAGCACCTTAAATTTATAGTCCTCATATTTAGTCCTATAACTTTAGACATTTTGCAGCAATCGTCATGATGATATCAACTCTTACTCCTGAACTCTCCCAAGAAATAATGCAGCCGTTTTCATGGCCAGTAATTCATTTTCAGCCATGCTCAGACAAGAAGCTCGTAAGTACTTTTAACTCCTCTGACTGCTGGCCTCCAGAGAAAATCACTGCTGCAGAAATTGGTTCCCAGGTCCTGTGGTGTCTTCAGTCAGTGCCCTGTCCCAAGTGTCAGCTTTCTAGAACAGGCGGCCCCAGAGGGACTGCAGCTTTACGTGAGACGTACCTTGAGAGTAAAATGTACACCTATCCTTTGGATTAAGTGAAATAATGTTATGTGAATGAATTCTGTGGAAAATGTTATTTAGAAGCCAAGCATTTAAAACTTTCTCTCAAATTTATAAACACAAGATTAGATGTATTTGTTTTTCTTAAAACCAGGTTCACATGTATTTGTGACGTTGGCTTCTACCTTAATTGTGATTCCTGAAGCAATTTATAACTCCTAAACCCTGCCTGTTTGTGACTACATTCTCAGTGAGGGAAATAATAATGGGATACATTTATCAAACACTCATTGTCTACAAGGCTCTGTGCTAAATGCTTCACATGAATTATTGTATTTCTACATCATAACCATCCTAGGAATTAGTAATATTATCATTCTCAATTTAATAAAGCAGGAAAAGGAGGTTTGGAGGATAATTTGTCTGAGATCATATAATAAATGAAGGAATTGTGATATAACAATGCTCATGAATTTTAGGTTTTCTACTGGATGAATTTTAAATGTACACACTTATGTAACACAACACGGATCAAGGCTCTCTGGAAGGCTCCTTGTGCACCTTCCGGGCACTAACTCGCCCCAAAGTATTTCTATTGAAACCTTTTCCACCCTCTATTACCTTTTCCTGTACTTGAGCTGCATGTATATAAAATCATGCAGTGTATCCTCTTTGGTGCCTGGCTCAGCATTGTGTCTGTGAGCTTCATCCATGCTGAGTGTATTGGTGGTCCATTCTTTCTCACTGCTGTGTACTATTTCATTTATGTATTTGCCACAATTTATCCACTCTGTAGTTGTTAGACATTAGGGTGACTTCAAGTTTTTGGCTTTTGTGAATAGTGAATTAATTTACACCTGTTTTTTGGTCAACATAAACACTCATTTCTGTTGGCCATATATCCAGGAGTGGAATTGTTGGGTCAAAGGGTGAAGGAACTAGGATTTGAACCTCGAATTTTCTCACGATTGCCCATTGTGCAACACCACTGCATCAATAACAGCTAACACTGACTAAAAACTCTGTCTGCCAGACACGCTGCTAAGCTCTGTTTTTCTAAGCAGGCTCTTAATATAAGAGAACTTTCTATAAGCTTAACTAATAGCAGGGAGAGTTATATTTGTTCAACAAATAAGGCAGTCTTTAAATTATCATTAAATACTGATGTATTACAATGCTTGTAAATGCTTAGTAGCTTCTTTTTGAAAAGACTGTAATAGTATCCATCTTTGACAGTCTTGTTTTGCTCAGTGAAATGTATACAGTAAGAGTAGAGTTAGCAATTGATTATTCATTTACTTATATACTGTAATTAGCTAAGGAAGAAACAAATCAATTTAAAACCAATTTCACATGCACAGGAATTGATTGGAGACTCGAATATGCTGAATAAAAAAGTGCAGCTAGCTAATCTCAATTTGTATTTCATCGAGCAAATGTCAGCCATTGATTTCTGTGGCTTACTACTGGTGAGACCATCTGTCTATCATTTCTGTAAAGGTAGCACAGCACAGTCACTGTGCAGGTTAATTAGGTGTGGGCTAGTCATTTCGCTTGCTTGCGGAAGATGTAATATTTAGCTGTAGGAAGGCAAAACCTCAGCCAGCTGCCTGTTCCATCACCTACTTTCAGCCTCTGACTCATCTTAATTTAATGTTCATTGATTCTCATTGTTGGATGTTGTACAGAGGAGCCCTTTTGTAATGTGGTGTGTGAAGATTGGGCAAAAAATGACTTCATAGGCTAACTGAATTCTCTCAAGCTCTTTTGGACTCCTAACAATGCAGCATTACATTGTAGGGGAATGGCTTGACCGGTGCATTGCAGAACAGGTTTCCACAATGTGCCTAGTTTTCTTAAAGAGTCATGCATGCTGCCTTGGCAATACAGGATTGTATACTATTTGACAAAGTTGTGATGCCTTCTGACTTGGCATAACACAGAACATGTAATTTTGCACTCTACTCAAATTCTGCTATTCCTGTGGCAGGTGGCCTGAAGAAATAGAGCAAAAATAATGTGGTTTTTTTTTTTTTTTCACAAAAGAAATAACACAGACTCTTTGTTTTTTATTTCCTCTCTCTCCTAAAATGGGGATAGTAGTACCTACTTCATAGGGATTTTGTGGTAGCTAAATGATAAAGTACATGTAAAATGTTCACAGCAATGCTTTGCGCATAGAAATCACTTAATAAATATTTATTATTAACATCATTCTTCATCCCCCCTGCTTTATTTAAATTGATGCTGTTTCTTATTCCAAATATTTAAATGTCAAAGTCAGTAATAATAACTTCACTAGTTCTTTAGTTCAAGAATCCTTTGGAAAACTCACAAAAACTTGGTATCCCACTTTTACTGGCTTTGGTGAATGTTAATGTGCCATTTAATCCAGCCCTTAGGCCACCTGCTCTGCACCCCACATGCTCCCATCAGCCGTGATGCTGTAGTAACACCCTGCACGAGGCACAAAGTAATAAAGTGGTAAATGATCCACTTCTAACCCAGGCCATTGGAGCTGGGGATGTGACTAATAGAGAGACATTTTTAAATCATGTGGGAAATTCTTCCCCAAAAAACACAGCCTGAGAGGTATTTTCCTTCCAACCAGAAGCCAGGAAAACCTATAAAACTTCTACTTAAGGCCCAGAAGGCATTCACAGACACTCATGAATATTTTAGTAGACATTTTTCTATAGGGCATATGCTCTGGTCCATGCTTACTTTTCAGTTCTATCTCCTGACACCTTCCTGCTTGCACTGCTGCCCCAGTCTCAATGGTCTGCCTCCCCTACAATGGAGATGGGACAGCCACTTAGACAATAAGCCAAGTTCTGATCCCAGGGGCAAGGCCCGCCTCTCAGAGAGCTCTGGGGCTAGGATACAGCCGAGGACCTTTAGAGAGATGGGTTCCTGAAATGTGTAGATTACCTGTTCACCCGAGTCCATGTCCGCGAGCAGTCTTCCGTCTTCTGCAGATAACTTGGTTTTCCATGTAGGTCTCTTTTTAGGGAGCGAATGGGCAGGACATATAGAAGCATGAATTCTGTTCTTGCACAATTTAGAATTTTCATTATAAATTAATTAAAGTGAGATTTTGGTTTCAGACACCTGTTGGTTGAAGTGATTCTGCTATAACAGAAAAGGATTTATTTTCATAGTGCTGAAAAATCAGGGATCTGAGTCTGCCTATATGGGCTGACCCTGGATTATGGTAAACTGGGAGAGATAATGAATCCAAGTCCCTGAGGTCTTCCAGGGCACAGCCTGGTGGTCCTCTCCAGGCAACATGCCATCCTGATCCCTGAGGTGGACACGCCAGAGCATTTCCTAATTAAATGTCTATATCAGGCATGATGATGTGATCATTACGCATATCAGTCTAGATCTTCATGTGTACAGTGTTACTTCCTGCATTCCTGCGAAGAAGGTAGCGTTACATGTTTTCCAAATATAAGAGGATGGAGGTTAAATTACTTATGTAAGTCACAGAGCTATAGAGTGGTGGAGCTTCCATGCCAGACCACATCTTCCCGGTTCAAGTGCATGTCCCATGTTGCTGTCCTGTCTTTCCTTCAGCTCGTTAGTTCTTCATTTTATTAGGTCTATAGGCCTAGGAATCAGAATCTTTAAAATCCCATTTTGGAAGTTTCTTTGCTCAAATCACCAGGAGCATACGAACAGCCTAAATGCATGTTCAACCACTCACAGATGAGACCTGTTTGCTGGCGGAGCATCTCTCATCCATCACGCATGCTCCTAACAGGCCTGGCAGGGCCTGCACCAAGGGGAGCTTTTCTTCCTCTCTCAGTGGTACTTCCTTTGAGGCATGTACTGTTCAGGGCCCTGTTGAGATTTTGATTAGAAAAGACAGATATTGGGCAACTTCCATTAATGTTTTATTTCTCCTGTAGCAAAATGTAGGCTCTTGCAACTTTCTCCAGGGAATTTAATTTTCCATGTCTTTTGGCAAATTCAATTTTGAGTTTTACATAAAACACCAGAAAACAGTTAGTGGCCTGGTCAGGGGTTATGTTTGTGATTCAATGATTCTTGGAGGTGACTTTAACCCTTTTGCAACCTATTCTCCCCTTCTGTAATCTACAAACAACTAGCTTTCTAAAGGAAAAGAAACCTATGTTTTAATATATAAAGCACCTAAAGTATTTAACTTTCTTTTGTCCTCTTCTCTCTGGTTATGGTAATGCCATTTCATTTATTTTTATGAGGCCCTCAAAGGTAACAAAACCTTCTATAAGCCATGAAACTTGAAAATGTACTTTGAAATGTTCAGTACACAATAACTGACATTAAGATAGCACATTGTCCACCTGAGCACCTTTAAACACCTTCGCTGATGTGTCCTTGTTTATATGTAAATATTTCTCTCTTTTCCACGTCCAGCATGGCTAGAGAGCAGTCCGGTTCCTGAATAGGGGCTGCTGGGGATTGAGAAAATGAAAGAAAGAGACAGACATAGAGATCGAAGGAAAGCTGGGGCCAGGTGGGATCACTGTCCTCTGACGGACAGACAGGGACCCAGAGCTAATACAGCATGTTTATTTTATACAGCAAAAACCAGGAAGTTTTACTAAAGGTCAAGACAAAGGAGAATATGTGCATTGTTGGGTGAGCCCGAGTCGTATTCATTCCTGGTGCTTGGCTAGATTTAGATAATGACCCTTCCCCCCTCTCCTCCCAGCCCCTGGGCTGAAGGTCAAGCTGACAACACTCCTGCCTCTGGCAAGGTGTGTTTCCAGGACGTGGCTCTGCCAATGCCACTGGATTCAGCTGACAATAATTAAAGAAATGCCCATGTGCCTTCCCAGGTACTCTCTACATTTACATATACTGTATATCTTAGTGTCCTAGTCTTCACCTAGCTCAATGTATAATGTATACATAATTTATATTCATTGATTCTGGGATTTAGTTCCATTCTGTGGATTCTTTGAACTGTCTTTTTCTTCTCCTCCCATTTCTCCTCCTCCTTTTTCTCCCCCCTGCCTCCTTCTCCTCCTCCTCTTTCTGGCCACCTGAATATTATTAATTTTTGCTACTCATTAGCATTTTTCTAGTGTTGAAACTAGGATAGGAGAGTGATGAAAGTCACACATATAAATTTGACTCTTGCTGTGATGTGACCAAACAAGTGTTTTAGAAAATGGGTCAAATAAATCAAGCAACCTGTACAAAGTTTGGAGCTGCAGTTTCTACTAACATTTGTTCTAAAGAGCAAGAGCAAACTGGGGTAGGGAGTACTACCTTTCTGCAACTAATATGAACTTCCTCCTTTAAAGCTACTGTTTTTTTTCCAGGATCCACACCATCATACTTATAATACCATGCAACCAATTGCCCACATTCCCTCAGAAAGACAAGGTTAAAACTTGAAAAATGAATGAGCTATATATCCAAATTTGTTTTTTAAAAGCTTCAATATTATTGACTATGAATCACATTTGTAGATGTCATTTAACCATAAATATACAGAAAACAATCTAACTTTATGCTATGAATTTTTGTTGTTTTAAACAACAAGGCAACAATCTTAGCTGGAACCCATGTTTTCTAAAACAAATCAAAAAAGTGAGTTAATGAAAAAAATGTTTCATGGACTGTGGCTTAGTAATTTTAGTTTACTTTGTGAGCAGAGGGTCATGAAATACATGTTTTATCAGCCTTAAAGTTTGTCTACATCTGATTGGACCTGGGAACTCCCTTTACAGAGCTTCCTTCTTATAAATGCCTGTGCTGCCCTGAGGGAAAGGAGATGAGTGAGCTGGGGAACTGTTGGGGATCAAGTTGTCTGTCAGAAGGGACCTCTTCTGTACCCCATCTGTTCTTTGGTGAGCTCCTCTCCAAACACCTGAGTCCACAGCAGGCTGAGGAGATGATAGATTACCAATGTCACTGACAGTGGAGATGATTGTCCCTGATGAGGGAGAAACTTCTTACTCTTAGTGTTGAAGAGTGAGAAACTTCTCACCCTTAGTTTTCTGGGTTGGTTTAAGAAATGGAAAATATATGGTATGATCTTATTTTAGTCATACTTCCTTCTCCTTTTTCTTTTTTATACTTAGTATCTGGTAAAGTTATGGGGTATCACAATCTGGTCTGTGGGTAGCCAATCTAAAGTGAAAGCAGAGCAACTTTTTCTACCCCCTATACTTGGGCCTTAAGTGAGCATCTTGCTTGACACCAGTACTGTAGACTTTCAGGAGATGTTTATTAAATAATGAAATGATTTATCAGGGGAAAGTCACTTAAATAGATTTAACACACTTTTATATCTATATTTTATTTATGAGTAATATGGGCATACTGAAGATGAGGAACATGCTTTTCTCTCTTTTCTGCTTCAGAGTAAAAGGAAGAGTCAAGCCTTACCACTTCTTCAGCAAAGGATAAAGGAACATTTAAATGACACCGCGCATAGCTAAGTCACTCTTTGAATATCAGTATCTTTTAAGTCTATGTTGCAAAAACGTAGGCATAAATTCATACCTGAGGAAAAGACCTTGTTTGTTTGTTTTTAATCCTCACCTGAGAACATGTTTTTATTGATTTGAGAGAGATAGAGAGAGAGAAGAGAGAGGAACATTGATTGGCTGCCTCCCACAACAGCCCCAACCAGGGATTGAATCCGCAACCTACGTATGTGCCCTGATTGGGAATCGAAACCACAACTCTTTGGTGTACAGGATGATACTCCAAGCAACTGAGCCATTTGGCCAGGGTGAAAAGACCTTGTTTTAAGGCATACAGAGTTTGTGTTCGGAATTGTGCTTGAACTTGGATGGGATGAACTTGGCTTGAAAGCCTTGAGGTCTTCCACAAGGAGAAGTGACTTTGGGCTGTGGATGTCAGTAGGTGCTCCAGAAATAGGCTTGATGCTAGTCTCTTACCTCTAATCCTTGCAGACATGTCAAAGGTAGACATTATTACCCCATTTTAAGACAAAAAAAGTCAGAGAAGTTAAATGATTTATTTAAAGATATAAGTTATAAAACTGTCAAATTGGGATTTTAATCCATGTATGTTTGACTTGAAAACCCAAACTTTTTTTTTCTACCACACCTTTCTGTCTTTCTGGAAAAGCCAACAGTCACACTCTTTGGATCTGGTAGTATTTCAGATATATCAATCAACATAGTGGCAAATGTACCATGCATCATTAAACAAAGTGTTTCACACATATATTACTACAGGCAGTTTTATACAGACTGTGGGGCATTAAGCATCGTTTTTCACACATATATCACTAAACACAGTACACCCCTAGTGACTAAGGGTCTCCTCTTGGATCATAGCCAGTTGTGTTTCAAATGGTCAGGTGTCCAAAAACAAAACAAAACAAAACAAAACAAAACAAAAATACAGAAATAAAAGGGTCAGATGACAGTCATCTCTATGGCAAGCTGGATGTGATTCGTTTTTTATTTATCTATTTATTTATTTAGAAGGGAAAAATATAACTCAGCTCTATTGTATTAGTGTTTGTACCAATGCAATCATATAATAAAATTTATATATATATATATATATATATATATATATACATATACACACACATATATGTGTCTGGTCGCCCCCAACTGCCCCCTCCCTCCAGCCTGTTCACCTCTAACTCCACCCCCCCCAGCCTGGCTGCCCCTAACTTTCCTCCTTGCTGGCCTGGTCACCTCTTACTGGCCCCCTGCCAGCCTGGTTGCCTCCAACTGCCCCCCTCTGCTGGCCTGGTTGCCCCTAACTGCCCCCCCCCCTGCTGGCCTGGTCACCCCTAACTTTCCCCACTGCCAGCCTGGTCGCCCCATGCAGCCTGCTGTTCAGTCGTTTGTTTGTCCCTCACTAACCCCCCTGCCAACCTGGTTGCCCCACACAGCCTGCTGTTCAGTCGTTTGGTCATCCCTCACTAATCCCCCTGCCGGCCTGGTCATAGGCAGCCATCTTGTGAGGGCGTGAGGATTAATTTGCATATTACCTCTTTATTATATAGGATAGTTTCTTCCCTGCTTTTATCTGGGATCATTTTCTTTTTTCCCGAAGAACTCACAATAATTATTCTTTTACTCTGGACCTGCTGGCTATGAATTTTCTGAAACATCTTTATTTCTTCATTAAAAAAACTTAACCCAAGTATAATATACATACAGTAAGTGCACACATAATAAGCACATAGTACATGAATTTTTCACAAACTGAAAACACCTGTGTAACAAACACCCAGCTCATGAAACAGAACATAACCATCACCAGGAGTCTCTCAGCTCCCCTCCAGTCACTGTTCCCACAAAGAGTGTTAGCTCTTCTGATTCCTCACATCATAGATTACAGCTGACTGTTTTTGTGGGATAATATGGAGCATGCTCTTTTGTGATAGACTTCTTTACTCAGATATATTTGTGAGATTCACTCATATTATTGCATGTAGTTGCAAAGAGTGGATGCTAACCTATATAGTGTTTTGTTGTGTTGATATACCAATATTCATTTATCCATTTAGTATTGATAGGCATTTGGGTATTTGCCAATTTTGGTTGATTACATATAGTGCAGCTATGAATTTTTTAATGCAATATTTATGTCCTTCTCACATACAAAATACTAGTATATTCACTTCATCCCATAGGTCTTTTAAAAATGTGTCTCCTTTAGTATAGAACTCTTACATATTTTTTTAAAGATTTAATTCTAATAACTTGATGTTTTTTTAAAATATATTTTTATTGATTTCAGAGAGGAAGGGAGAGGGAGAGATAGATAGAAACACCAATGATGAGAGAGAATCATTGATCGGCTGCCTCCTGCACGCCCGGCACTGGGGATTGAGCCAACAACTTGGGCATGTGCCCTGACCGGGAATTGAACTGTGATCTGATTCACTGAGCCATGCCAGCTGGGCATATTTTGATGGTGTTTTTTTTTTTGTTTTTGTTTTTGGTGCTATTATGAAGTATATCTTTTTATTTTTTTCATTTTTGTAAGATATTTTTTTAGGTTTATAACTCCAGGTTAGCAGTTATTTCCTTTCAGCTATTATCTTCTTGATACCACCATTTTATTTTTGAAAAGCTAGTGTTAGTCCTATTGTTGCTCCTTTGAAGGTGATGTGTCATATTTGTGATTGGTTTTCAGAATTTTCTCTTTGTTTTTCAGTGGTTTTACTATGTAAGCTATGTAAGATGTCTTGTTAATGAATCATGCCTCCTTGTATTTTTGCCCTTATATTGTCTCTCCTCTTTAATCTAGGGTAGCCCTCTGACTCACTTTTGACCAATAGAGTACATTATCTTTGACACTGTGTGACTTCTGAGGCTCAGGCATAAATCTTGCTGCTTACCTGGCCTCTTAGAACACTTACTCTTGAAATGTTCCCTTTTGGAAGCTGACTGTTAAGAAGTGCAACATCTCCAAGACCACCATACTATAAGAGAATCAAACCACATGGAGGAACCCTGGAAGATCCTGGAAGATGTTTCCATTGTGGGGGGGGGGGGGGGAGGGAGAGGGAGAGAGAAAGGGAGAGAGAGAAAGAGGGAGACAGAAAGAAAGGCAGGGAAGAATGAAAAGAAAGGAAGAAGAAGAGGCAACAAGAGAGAGAGAGAGAGAGAGAGAGAGAGAGAGAATATCTGTGATGCAGGTGTACAAGTGCATAAGCCATTTGGAAATGTAGCTTAGTCATGCTTTCAGGTGACTACATCCCTGCCACTATATGACTACAGCTGTGAGAGAGACCCCCAAGCATGAACTGTGTAGTTGAAGTTAGTCAATCCACAGAACTATGAGAGCTAAGAATAAATTATTTTAAGACATAAAGTTGTGGGGTGGTTAGTTACACAGTAGTGGGTGAATGAAACATAAAATAATACCTAGAAGTAGGATATGGTTGAAACAAAACCTTTAAACGTGTGGTATCAGCTTTGGGGCCAGGAGACAAGAGATGTAATTGTTGATGAAACAGGAAGGACAGTGAGGAGGCTTTTATTAGAGACTGGAAGAAAAGTAATTCATGTTATGTAGCAGGAGAAAGTTTTGAATAACTATTGCCTGAAGTAACATGAACAATAGAAAATGTACCTAATGAAAAAGTGGACCTGTGTAAGGAGATTTCCAGAAAGAATGTCAAAAGTGCTAATTGGTTATTTTTAACCATGTATGATAAAGTATTATATGAGAGAGAGAGAGAGAGAGAGGGGAGAGAGAGAGAGAGGGGAGAGAGAGAGAGAGAGAGAGAGAGAGAGAGAGAGAGAGAGAGAAAGAGAAAGAGAGGTGCTAAAGATGAACTTTTCCATTTTCATGCAGAAATTAGAGAAAATATAAAGGATCCAGGGCTTACTGAGTGTAAAAATAAAACTATGTTATTCCTAGCCTTTCCATATTGCAAACACTCTCAATATCAGATCTGATTTCAGGATGAAGATTATCTTAAGAGTGCAGCTATAAGACACATTATTTAGATTGCAGAAACATTTAATAGTATGCTTTAATGAGACAAAAGATCTTTCTGAGAATCTTAAGGGTGTTGTTTCTTAGCACCCCAACTTTCAGCACAAGGCAGACTGGGGCTTATATAAAAAATATTTCTGAGTGAAGATGTTGTCTAATGGAGTGAATCCCACTACTATTCATAGGAAGCCCAGCGATCTTTAAGAAAATTGTACTAGCAGAAGCATTATAAGCTTGGATAAAAAGGGATGGAGTTAGTTCACAATGAACAGAGCCTCTGGATTCCTAATCTTACATGGCAGGAAGCAGGCTGAGACAGCTACATAGGGCAAACACAGACCATCTCTTGTGGAAAAGGAAGTTTGGAATTAATAACCAATAGGGAAGAGAGAATTCCAGAGGGTGGAACCAAGACCCTGAGAAAACAATTCCCAGAACTGAGTCCTAGTCAAGGAATCTACACATATGTCCAAATAGATTTCAGAATTGCTTTAGACCAGTGACTGCTATTTGACTCTTGTCCCCTTATGTCTTCCATCTCGCCCCTCTCGCCCCACTTTTTAATGACAGGGTCCTTCACGGTTACAATACCCTGATATTACCGTTGTATGTTGAAAATGTGTGGGGCATATAATTTGTATCTTTAGTTCACAGGTCTTCAGATTGAGAGAAACTATAGGTGTCTTCCCAAAATGTATATACACACTTTGAATAATTATAAAGGAAGTGCTTATTAAAATACATGTCATTTAAAAGCTATCAGTTGTTAAAGTGTGTATACATTTTTTGGGGGACACACTGTATATTCAAGGGGTTGCACAGGAAGATTTGTGCAACTTGACAATTCTTATCTACATTTGGGCTTGATTTAAATACTGCTCAGCATGGAAAATTAAAATTAAGAAATATTTTAAGGGAAACAAGACCCAAAATGTTGGCTTCCTTCCCTATAACTTCTCTTTTGTCCAAGATCTTCTGGCTGCTTCAATTTTTTTGATGCCTACAAACAAATGTTTTTGCATTTTAATCCATCTAATAATTGTTCTTAGTAACAAGTGGGGTCTGATGCAAGCTATTCTGTCATAGTCCAACAAGTCCAATTGTTTCATGAGGATGCTTTTTGAGAACCTTTTTCACTTACACAGTGCTGTCTTTTAAAAGATGCATGACAAGTTTCTCTCTAGCTTTGGTTCCAAGAAGACTGCTCTTTCAAATCAGCTAGTGCAATTTTTTCAAACAGACAAAATGAACTATGTAATTGATTATGTTCCCATTTTTCTATTTCTGTTTCATTTCTAACAAAAAATGAAATTTTATTAGAAACATTTTTTTTCCTTGGGGGTGGATAAGTTCTTTCATATAGACTTTTTCATTTATTTGCTCACTATGCTTTATATATAATCTTTTAAAAATTAATTTGGGAATAAGGTAAAATGTAACCTGAGAAATAATGATACATTTTAGATTTGAAAGTTTGGAAGTCAATAAGAAGCTTAGCAATTACAGAGGACTCTTTCTTACAGGTTAACGAATGTGTCAAAGTTGATATTTACATAAACATGAGAAATCTTTTAAATAAAATGAAGGTAACATTGGTCAAACCCTTTGATGAACGACCTACACTACTTTCTGACTGAAAACTACTCATCCTTGGGAGGTGAATAAACCTGGATTTTCAGTTAATAAATTACTTCTTCCCCGACACTTAGACTTCACTAACGGCCTGGAAAATGGCATTAAATACGAGGGGCTTAATTCACTGATAGAGGGAGTTGTCTGCTACCTCTAGTACTCTACTGGTTAGGTTTTTGACAACCAAACGGGGCTAGTTCAAGTATAATAAACTAGTGTAAACAGAGTGAGAACAGGGTGCTCTTTAATTCACTTTATTTGTCTAATAGAGTCCTATGCATAGTAGCTTAGAAAGCATGTTGATTTTAAAATCTAAACAATGGAATCTGTATAATACAAAATATTCCAGCAGTAATTTCCCTCAGGCCTCCATTCCTTTCTTCTTCTTCTCTTCATTTCCTTCACTCATCATGTATCATTCTGCTACTTATTCCAAATAAACAAGTCATCAACCACAGTATTTCTATTGTTGAGTTATCAGCAGAGGCAACAACAAAATATTTAATAACTGTATGGCATGAGTACCAATCAACCAGAACAGCTGCCCGATCAATCAGAAAAGTGGCCAGTCATGGATGTACCTGTGCAGAGCAGCTGAACACCAACTCTGGTTATGGTCAGTTTTTTTGTTTGTTGTGTGTGTGTGTGTGTGTGTGTGTGTGTGTGTGTGTGTGTTTTCAGAGAAAAAGTAAGAATGCAAGAAACTTACTTTTTTAATTCTCTTATTCCTATAGTCTGATGCCTACTAGATCATGTTATCATGGAACAGACTACATTTTTCTTTGTCTTAAAAGTTTTCTTTTCTTTTGTTTTTCTATTGCTAGATGTTTAAAACAGAAATAGCCATAAGTAAAGACTATCTTAGTGCAATTTATTTCCTTTCAAGTTACAAAAGAATTTAGAACAAGTTTCATCTTATCACACTCATTTTTCCTTGAAGGAAGTCCCCAGGGTAATGAAACAGTTGGTGCCTTTTGAGGGAGAGGAATAGGAGCAAGGAGACAATTTGGTGTTTTCCTTTACCATGTAAATAGAAACAAAGTGTGTAGTTGTATTATTAAAATGAAGGATTTTTAGGCAAAAAAATACAGCCATCATGATGTAAAAAAATGTTTTTCATTCAATGAAATAACTTGTTTGAGGAAAATTGTAAATATTGAAAGGAAGAAAGATAAGTTAAATTATATTGTATGAGACTGGTTAGATGGTGTGAGGGGAGTGGAAACTGGCTGATTTGGAGTAGAATTAGGAGATTATGGCTGAGAGGAAAATTAAATGCATTGTGTCCTATCCTCTCCTATTTTACGTAAAGGAATGAAATTCCAGAGAGGTTAAGTGGCTTGCTCAGGATCACGCAGGTAGTTATTTACTGAGAAAAATAAGAAAGTAGAAAGAAAACCTAGTTCCTGAACCAATGAACTTTTTTTTAGATTGCTTGTACATGGTATCAAAGTCACTGATTTATTATAAATTAAATAAGTCAATCAGAAAAAGCTAAGAATCATAAGATTTCATTCAGATGTGGGATATAAAACTGAAATTCGTGAACACAATCAACAGTGTGGTGGTTGCCAGAGGGAAGGGGGTAGGGAGAGAAAGGGGCCCTAAAATATTGTGACAGAAGATTTGACTTTGGGTGGTGGGCACATGGTGCAATATACTGATCTTATAACATAGAAACCCACACCTAAAACCTATGTGATTATGTGGACCAATGTCATCCCAATAAATTTAATTAAAAAAATCTTATATAATAAAGAGCTAATATGCTAATTAGGCCGAACAGCAGAATGACTATCCAGACGACCTTCCAGACAAAGCCGGTGCTGCCAGGGCCAAGCCCCTTGCACGAATTTCGTGCACCAGGCTTCTAGTAAAACAATAAAAGCTACTCAGGAAAATTGTGTTCCTTCTCCCTGAGGCCTTCTGTCCTGTCACTCCTGCACTTGGCCAGACTCATTCTGTGAGGAACTCCTCCCTCAACATTCTCCTGTCCCTCCTCTAGGCCTGCACAGCTCTGTCACGTGATAGCTACGCTATCTGCTAAATAGCTGACAGCAATTGGGATTTTGGAAGTGGTTTTTATTTCTTCTCCCTGCCTCTTCTTTTATTTGAAAGTTTTGGGAGGGGGCAGAATGGGCAGAATTACAGGAAAACAGAATCAGTGCCTTGAGTATACCCTACTTGAAGCCCTGGTTCTAGGCTACTTGTTAGATTATATAGTAAACTTTTATTGTTGAAGTCAGTTTGTGTTGACTTTTTTCTCCCTATATCCAAAAGATTACTTTGGGCATGTCTGGATACACTAGACACACACTTGTCTCACTTCTGCTGTTAGAGCCAAGTTGGCATGCACTGCAAGGGCCAGGGCAGACTAAATGTGTTTTCTGGACATCACAAATGCCTTTATGGCACCTTCAGACTTTAAATCAGTGTAGGGAGCTGTGGCCTAGCTCATTTCTGCTTCCCAATAGGATAAACACCTCCCTCAGTGCAGTGATCTCCAAACAGCTCCAGAAATAGCCTGCCCACAGAGAAATGGCACTTTATTTGACAGGCTTTCACAGCCATATTATTGTCATTTAATTTTCATATTTTCTCTTTACCTTTCCCCCCTTTACACATTTCTCCTTTCCCCTACCCACTGCCTCTGGCAGCTACCAATCTGTTCTTTATAGCTGTGATCTTTTTATTTTTCAGATTTCACATGTAAAAGAGATTATATGGTATTTGTCTTTCTCTGACTTATTTCATTTAACATAATGCCCTCAAGGTCCATCCCTGTTATAGCAAATGGCAAGATTTTATTTTTTTAATGGCTGAATAATATTCTAATATGTACATATCACAACTTTTTTTTTCCATGCATTCATCGGTGAACTCTTAGGTTGTTTTCATTTCTTGGCTATTGTTAATCATGCTAAAGTGAACATGAGGGTACAGATATCTTTTGGAGTTAGTGCTTTCACTTTTTTGGACAAATAACCAGAAGAGGAATTGCTGGATGATATGGTAGTTGTATTTTTAAATCTTTTAAGGAACCTCCATACTGTTTTCCATAGTGGCTGCACCCATTTACAAGTACACAAGGGTTCCCTTTTCTCCACATCCTCACCAACACCTGTTATTTCTTGTCTTTTTGATAATAGCCATTCTAACAGGTATAAATGGTGACTCATTGTGGTGTCCTTGATGACTAATGATGTACATCTTTTCATATGTCTCTTGTGGATCTCTATATCTTCTTTGGAACAATGTCTATTTAGATCTTCTGGCCATTATTTAATTGGATTGTTGTTGTTATTTTGCTGTTGAGTTGTATTAGTTTTCTATATCTTTTGGATATTAACCTTTTCAGATATATTATTTGCAAATATTTTATCCCTTTTAGTAGTTTCTTTTCATTTTATTATTGGATTTTTGTTTGTTTGTGTGTTTTTGTTTTTTTTGCTGTGCAAAAGCTTTTAAAAAACTTACCTTTATTGTTGAAAGTATTACAGATATCCCCCTCTTTTTTCTCCATTGACCCCCTCTACCCCACACCTGTCCTCCCCCAGGCCTTCACTCTACTATTGTCTGTGTCCATGGGTTATGCATATATGCATATAAGTTCTTTGATTAATCTCTTCTCGCCCACCTTCCCTCTGAGATTTGGTGTGATGTAGTACTCTTTCTTTCTTTCTTTCTTTCTTTCTTTCTTTCTTTCTTTCTTTCTTTCTTTCTTTCTTTCTTTCTTTCTTTCTCTCTCTCTCTCTTTCTTCCTTCCTTCCTTCCTTCCTTCCTTCCTTCCTTCCTTCCTTCCTTCCTTCCTTCCTTTCTTCCTTCCTTCCTTCCTTCCTTCCCTCCCTCCCTCCCTCCCTCCCTCCTTCCTTCCTTCCTTCCTTCCTTCCTTCCTTCCTTCCTTCCTTCCTTCCTTCCTTCCTTCCTTCCTTCCTTCCATGTGTGTGTGTGTGTGTATGTTAGGTTTACAATATCATCACCAAGACTTATTTCAAGGAGCTTGCCACCTATGTTTTCTTCTAGATGTTTATGGTTTCAGGTCTTATGTTTAAATCTTAATCCATTTTGAGTTAATTATTGTTAATTATAAGATAATAGGTGAATTTCATTCTTTTGCATGTGGTTGTCCAGTTTTCCCATACCATTTATTGAAGATACTGTCCTTTCCCACTGCATAGTATTGGTTCTTTTGTTGTAAATGAATTGACCATAAATACATGGATTTATTTCTGGGCTCTCTATTCTCTTTTATTTATTTACTAGAGGCCCGTTGCATGAAATTTGTGCATGGGGGTGTCCCCTCAGCCTGGCCTGCACCCTCTCGCAATCCGGGACATCCTTCTCACAATCCGGGTCTGCTGGCTCCTAACTGCTCGCCTGCCTGCCAGATTGTGCCTAACTGCTTACCTGCCTGCCTGATCACCCCTAACTGCTCACCTGCCTGCCTGATCATGTCTAACTGCCTCTGCCTTGGCTCCCACTGCCACGGCTTCATCCGGAAGGTCGTTCGGCTGTCCGGTCTAATTAGCATATTATGCTTTTATTATTATAAACTAGAGGCCTGGTGCATGAAATTTGTGCACGGGGGGGGTGGGTGTCCCTCAGCCCAGCCTGCACCCTCTCTAATCTGGGACTGCTCGAGGGATGTCCGACTGCCTGTTTAGGCCTGATCCAGGTAGGATTGGGCCTAAACGGGCAGTCAGGCATCCCTCTCACAATCCATGACTGCTGGCTCCCAACTGCTTGCCTGCATGCCTTCCTGATTGCCCCTAACTGCTTCTGCCTGCCAGCCTGATCACCCCCTAACCACTCCTCTGCCAGCCTGATTGATGCCTAACTGCTCCCCTGCCAGCCTGTTTGCCCCTAACTACCCTCCCTTGCAGGCCTGGTCCCCCCCCACTACTCTCCCCTGCAGGCCTGGGTCCCCCCCATTTGCTCTTCCCTGCAGGCCTGGTCACCTCTAACTTCCCTCCTCTGCCAGCCTGGTCACCCCTAAATGCCCTCCCCTGCAGGCTTGATTGCCCCCAACTGCCCTCCCTTGCAGGCCTGGTCCCTCCCAACTGCCCTCCCCTGATGGCCAACTTGTGGTGGCTATCTTGTGTCCACATGGAAGCAGTCATCTTTGATCACATGGGGGCAGCCATCTTGTGTGTTGAGTGATGGTCAATTTGCATATTATTCTTTTATTAAATAGGATTAGATAGGATAGAGGCCTGGTGCATGGGTGGGGGCCAGCTGGTTTGCCCTGAAGGGTGTCCCGGATCAGGGTGGTGTTCCCTTGGGGCATGGGGCAGCCTGGGTGAGGGGCCTGTGGTGGTTTGCAGGCCGGCACGCCCTCTGGCGACCCAAGTGGAGGCCTTGGTATCTGGGATTTATTAATCTTCTATAATTGAAACTTTGTAGCCTTGAGTGGAGCCAAGCCTCCTGCTCGCTCCGTGGCTGAAGACGTTTTTGTTGGGATTTATTTATCTTCTATAATTGAAACTTTGTAGCCTTGAGCGGAGGCCAAAGCAGGCCAGGGCAGGCGGAAAGCTTGGCTTCCTCCATTGCCAGGGGCAACTCAAGCCTCCTGCTCTCTCTGTGGCTGCAGCCATCTTGGTTGGGTTAATTTGTATACTCGCTCCTGATTGGCTGGTGGGTATGGCTTGTGGGTATAGCAGAGGTATGGTCAATTTGCATATCCCTCTTTTATTAGATAGGATGTGTCTGTTTTTATGCTAAAAACATACCATTTCAATTACAATAGCTTTGTAAATAGTTTAAAATCAGGGAGCATGATGTCTCAAGATTGTTTTGGCTATTTGTTTTTTTGTTGTTGTTTGGTTGTTTATTATGGTTTCATATGAAGTTTAGTATTATTTGTTCTATTTCTTTGAAAAATGCCTTTGGAATTTTGATGGGAATTGCATTTAATCTGTAGATTGCTTTGGGTAGTACAGACATTTAAACAATATTGATTCTTCCAATCCATGAGCACAGACTATCTTTCCATCTATTTGTGTCTTTTCATTTCATTAATGTTTTGTAGTTTTCAATATATAGGTCCTTTGCCTCCTTGATTTAATTTATTTCTAGATATATTATTCTTTTTGATGCAATTGTAAATGGGATTGCTTTCTTGATTTCTCTTTCGTATAGTTTATTAGTGTATAGAAATGCAAGAAATTTTTGTGTATTTATTTTGTATTCTGAAATTTTACTGATTTCATATATTCTAACAATTTTTTGATGCAGTTTTTAGGGTTTTCTATATATAACATCATGTCATCTAAAAATAGTGACTTCTTCCTTTATAATTTGGATGCCTTTTATTTCTTTTTCATACCTAACTTCTCTAGCTAGGACTTCCAATACTATCTATCTATCTATCTATCTATATTTATATATTTTATATATATATAAAAGCCTAAACGATCAGCTGACTGGCCGACCTGCCGACCACCAGGAAGCAAACACTCAATGCAGGAGCTGCCAAGCGACAGCAACTTTGCAGAGTGCCTTCTTGCACTCTTAGACCCCTCCGTGGATGTCAGACTGCCAGTTTCAGTCCAATCCCCATAGGCCTGGCCAAGGGACCCAACTTGCCATAGGGACCTGGCTCACTCTACAGATGCCCTTCGATCCCAAGCACCACCCCAGGTGCAGCCAGCTGGGGAGGGACCATGGGAGGTTGGCTCCAGGGCATGCCCGGCCCGTCCTGCCCAGCCGGCCACCTTCTAATTAATTTACTTTCAATGTGCACGAATCCGTGCACTGGGCCTCTAGTGTTAAATAAAAGGGATGAGTGAGGGCATCCTTTTCTTGTTCTAGGTCTTAGGGGAAAGGTTTTCAGCTTTTCACTGCTGAATATGATGTTAACTGAGGGCTTGTCTTATATGACCTTTTTTATGTTGAGATATGTTCCCTCTATACCAACTTTGTTGAGAATTTTTATCACAATTGGATGTTGAACTTTGTCAAATGCTTTTTTAGCATCTTTTTAGATGATAATATAATTTTTATATTTCATTTTGTTAATATAGTGAGCCATCCATGCATCCTTGAAATAAATCCAAGTTGATCATGGTGTATGACCCTTTTAATATTTGTTGAATTCAGTTGTTAATATTTTGTTGAGGACTTTTGCACTTATGTTCATCAGAGATATTGTCTTGTGATTTTCTTTTCTTTGGTATCCTCGTCTGGTTTTGGTATCAGGATAATAATGGCCTCATAAAATGAGTTTGGAAACTAAATAAGTCAGACTTCTGGCTTTTAACCTAGTGGGAGAATAGCTACATAAACAGCAACTTAGGATATAATTGAAAAGTGCAATGTATGTATTAAGTGCAAGGGGACAGAGTAGAGAGAGTGATTGATTCTCTCTGGAGGGTTTTTGGGAGGGTTGATAATATAAGGTGGAGTGAAGGGTTAATGGAGAAGCTGTCAAATGAGGAAACCCTTGAGCATGTGTGAGGGAAAAAGGGAAAGTTACTCTAGGAAAAAGACCTAGAGGCATATGAGCACAGGACCTCAGGCTCCTGGGACACTGGTTATTCACAAGTGGCTGAGGAGGAGGTGGGGAGATGAGCCTGCCATAGGGATGTCCTAGGCCTTACCCACTGCTGAGTATAATGGGGTTACATTAGCATTTAACATCTTGATTTCGATGGCTTTTTACAGCTGTCTAATCTTTTGGGGTACCCCATGACTAAAGTCTCTCCCAGGTATTTTGGGAACCATCTTCACCAGGCATTTGCCTCACCTGGACTCAAGATCATTTGCTCCCATTCTGCTCTGGTGTCTTTATGTAGGTTGCTTGAGCTTGTCACTGCCAACTGTGCTCTCCACCAAAACATTCTCTGTTTAGCCAGGCACCTCTGTGAGTGGCCACCTCAGTTCTCAGTGTGCCGAATCCGTCCTCTGATCTGCGACTGGGTAAGGAGATCAATCAGGCTCTCATCTTTATTCCATTTTGCGTGTGTGTGTGTGTGTGTGTGTGTGTGTGTGTGTGAGAGAGAGAGAGAGAGAGAGAGAGAGAGAGAGAGAGAGTTAGTTCTGTGCATGAGGCTGAATTTCTTGCAGACTCCCCTGAACACTCTTCAGCTTATATCCTAAACTCTTCCCTCATTAGGGCTCATAGCCATTCCCAAAGGCCAAAGAGGAAGCATTTGCCATCCCATCCTTTCCTCTGATTTTATCTTTTCCATTATTACACAGGCACCATTATTAATGCACCATTTTCTTCCACTTTCTTTTGTCAGTTAAAAAACTCCCTGAAGACATATAAACTAATAAAAATATATTCTTGGTCAGAGGGTATCTGCCCTGCCCCTTTGCATCTGATTCTCAATTTGGTCCAGCCAGTAGGTTTTAAAATCTTTCATTGTCTAGGTGAGGAGTTTCTGGAATTTGAGAGATATTTAAGATATGATTATTGAATTGAACTGAACCTCTTGTAGGGAAGGAGGCTAAGGGTGGGTTTCTTGCTTGGTTGGTTGGTGGGTGAATAATGGTATGATCATGTCTGAGTCTTAGAGGAAACCATGGGTTTTAGAAGAAGAGTTGTGGCAGGAATACCAAGGGGACCAAAGAAGATGAGACAGTTGAAATATGGTTAAATGTGAGAGAGCACACAGATAATTTTTCCAAGGTTGTCTTGGGAGAACTGAGTAGATGGTGATGAGATGAGCATCACTTATCCATTTTTCAAGGAGGTTAAGTGATGTGGCCAAGATCAGTGAACATACTGATGGCAGGATTACGTGTCCTTATTGTGATAAAAACTCCAAACCAGAATAGTTTCTAATTCATTACCCCCATGGCCTTTTTCTATTACATAAAAACTTTTACACACAGAACATACTCAAATAATTTTCTAAAATGTCATTAAAATTAAGAAGATCCTTAAAAGGACATATGAGAAGCCACATTCAACAAGTACAGAAATAAATTAGAAATGAGAAGATATTAAAATACCTGACCTGTGTGGGTATCTGCATAATATTTAAAATGATCTCATCCATTTAGTTCTAGTGTTTGGTGTTCTAATCTGAAATATGAAAAATGTTCTCATGGAGAGGAAGGTGTGCTAAAGGAGGATATCTTAATATACAGTGAAATATAAATTAAAAAGCTCTTTATAGCTATTAGTAATAGTACTGAAATACATTAGCAGGTGCATGGGTTCAACTTTGGATGAATGTTCTTTGAAATCGGATTCATCACAAAAATTAATCTGAGAGGCGTCAAATCTGTGCTGGGTTAAAGAGGTGACAAATGGGAAGATTCCATTGAAGTTCCAAATTGTAAAGGCATCAGAATTAATAAGCCTCTGTCATGGTAACCTGAGCACACAGGAGTTTAAGAAATTCACAACTTGAGAAAGTGTGGAAAAGAAACATGAAATATTGCTGTTGAAAGGAGCAGTCTGGCATCAGTTGGATTGATTTGATTTTATAAATAACTTCAAACCGGCCACAGATAACCATGAAGATATGTTTCGGTGACTTTCATGTTAGCGGAATTTATGAGTTTATGTATTTCAATAGCCTGGTCAAATCATTCCCTTAGAGTGGAATAAGTACAGCATTTCTCCCATGTATTTAATTCAGCGCTTCTTGGAGGTGATGCAGCTTAGAAGCACCAGTCTTAATTCATCAGTGCCTTCTGTTATGGATTCTTCATTCATATGGACTCACATCATGAAAATGAGCACAAAGAGAAGTGGAGGTGCGGGAAACTGCAACACTCCGAATCTCTCCCTCTTTCTCCAAATACCTAAAATAACGTATTTTTTTTTTAGTTAGAAATCATATGTCTTGGCCACTTTGCAGGCAGATTTTCATGTTTTGAGTAATGAGTTCAGGGTTACCTGTTAATGGGATGTGTGTGCATCTCTGCATCAGACTCTCAGGCGTTAGGTAGACCGTCCCTCTCACACGGCTTGATTTTGCACATGGGTAGCAGTGGGAAGAGATATGGCTGATGAGTCCTTTGAGCTGAGCTTGCTACTTTGTGTGAAGAACAGAGCTGTTGCTGATATTTGAGTCTGCTACCAACTTTGCCTCATGGCTTCACAGGATGGGTGACTGCTACAATAGGTGGCTGCTTGCGGGTTAGCAGCCCTGAAATTGACATTTTACTGCTGAACCTGAACCTCGGAAGAGTGAAAGAGCTGTAGGAAGACTTAGAAGCCTAAGTCCTCAACTTAGCATCCAGCCCATGTCCTGTGAGTCCCTGAGTCTGTCAGGAATCGTTTTGGCTGCAGTGCCAGAGGATATTCTAGAGTCACTTGGTGTGTAGACTCTTAGTTTTATCCCCCACTCAAAGATCCTTCCTCTATATATGAAAGGAAGGAAGGAAGGAAGGAAGGAAGGAAGGAAGGAAGGAAGGAAGGAAGGAAGGAAGGAAGGAAGGAAGGAAAGAAGGGAGAAAGAAAGAAAGGAAGAAAGGAAGAAAGACAGAGAGGGGAGGAAAAGAAATTGGGTCAAAATAAGTCTTAATTTCATGCTCAACTTCCTTTCTTACTCTTCCAAAACTTTCTGTTATTTATGCTTTAGAGAATCTAATAGATATCTGATCTATATATTTGCAAAATAGAATTCTTGATTCCTCCTCCATTGAACCTGTTAGTTGTTCCCATCTCAATAATGGAACTACCATCTTCTTTGTTACTGAAGCCAAAAATCTAGATGTTATCTTTAGTTTTAATGACTTCAATCCTCCTGCCCCTTTGGATCAGGAATCTTTAGAATTATTTATCTATGTTTATTCTCACCTTATTCTCATCTGCCACCATGCAACTTGCCACGCTTGTCCAGAATTGCTCAGTCAGTGCCCTGGGTTTGGAACATTCTCCTACTGGAAGTTGGCTGTTGAGCTGTCACTGAGCTCCAGATTATTTTTTCTTATTAGGACAAACCTTTCCCCAGTTCTGGGTCTGCAATACATTTCCTTGCTTTGCTCTAGCATACATGTCACCTGGCACCTGGCCAGCCCCACCAGTACATCTGCCCCTGTCCCCGTGGGAAGGGAATGGGGTCTTTGCCTGTAGCACGAGAGGGATGTGTGTGCAGTCGTTCACCCTGTGTTAGCCATCAGGAGGGAACCTCTGGCTGAGGGAGACCACTATATGCCACAGATGCTGGTTTTGCTGCATCTCTTCTCCTGTCTATGAGGAAAGCGTTGTTCTAACTAGTGCCTTGTATGTTGAATCCTTCATGGCAACTTGGAACCCATAGAAGATGTAGTGAGCTGAGGTCTGTGGGTTCCTCCTTGTGGTGGTTGGCATCATTATAATCTTTGTCATCCTCACTGGGATCGGTAGCTGGATCTTCCTGCTCCACACACCAGCTGTTAACTCTGCTATTATAAGCTTCCTCAAAATCTCTGTGTGATTGGTGTCATTTTGTTAATCAAATATCACTTCCTCCAGGAGGCCTTCTCCAGCACCAACCCAACCACCCAATTGGAGCTATCTAATTGAAAGTATTCATACACTCTCTGTTAGTGCATTGCATTGTTATTGTTTGGATATTTTTGCTTCTTTCTCACAAAAAGTCTCATGAGAGAAGGGATCTTATTCTTTATCACTATCAAAACCCTAGTGCTTAGACAGAAGCCTGGCTCAGTAAATATTAAGTGAGGAAATCACAACTTCTAATTATAATAAACCTTCAGTTCTTATATATGACAATGTCTGAATATTGTGTGTTTGTTTATGATGGTATTTGAATAATTATTTTTCAATTACTTTCAGTGGTGGCAATCATGGAGATGGCCCACTTGAATCTCCCTTCAAGAAAGCACTTGCTCTTGAGCTATAAGAAGTACAGTGAGCTGACTGCTCCCATTGTTAGTGCCATCAGGCTCCCCTCAGCTTGGAAGAGTGTGGCCTACTCTTCCTGGGAAGCCCCAACCAAAGACTGAAATGGTGGGGATACTAGAGCTAATTCTGCCTAATGCAGGTCACCTCTACCAGGAAATGTCCCTCTACAAGGAAATCCTTGCTTTGGAGTTTCTGTGGGCCAAGACTTTGTCAGGACTGCACCATGGTCCAGGCTTTCCCTGCCCAGTCCTGCTTTTTCTCCCGTCCCTTTCTCAGGGGTCAGATGCATCATGGACTGAAGGTTTTCCTTGCCCTAACCTGCTTCCTCCTCCTTTAGTCTTTCCCAGGTGCAATTCCCCAATGAAATCCCTTGCAAACCTACTCTGTCCTATTGTCTGCCTTCCCAAATGTTCCATGTTCTTATTGGAATTCTTTCTAAAATTTAATGGGGGCCACTGTGTCATTTTAATGTAAAGCAAAGAACAGAAAAAAGATTACTTGAAATCTTTTGTTGCTCAAAGATCTCAAACTCTTTTAGAATCTTCCTTGTGGACCTAAGGGATTGTTTTTCAGTCAGAGACACTTTTAAACAGGAAGAGGTTTAATTCCGGCTTCATCTCAGCAAGAATGCCACTTATCAGACTGGGCTACTTGGGGCCACACAACTTTTGTACAGTTGTCATTTTGGAATTTTTTTAGTTAATGAATAAAATCAAGAATGGAGGAAAACACTACACATTTATTGATAATCTGCTCTGTGCCAGGCTTTTAAAAAACTATTGACCAGATCTCACTCAGTTATCATAACAACTTTCAAGGTGGGTAACGGCATCTTCATTTTTATAGAAAAGGAAATAACATTTCCCATAGATTTAGCAACAAACTGTCTTTAGGTTATATAAATGCTGATGCCAGAACTCAGACTGTGGAATTTCTGACTCCAAAGCCCTTATCTTTTTAAACTTACCCTGCTGCCCCATCTGGGAGGGCTCTTTCAATTCAGGATCTAATAATGGCAACAAAGGGACCAGATGAAAGCGGATAAACCTACATCGTAGAGTGAAATATTTACAGCCTACAGTCAAAATTTGAGCAAGCACATATGAAATAGCAAACTGGATATAACCCATAGTGTGGCTTTGTGTTAATTTCAATCCTTTCTCACTGACAAGTGGAACTTTTAACCAAAGGTGGCTAAGATAATTCTAATTTTTTTTTCATTCCTGCCCAGATCCTTTTTGTTTTATTTTTTGTCTTGGTTCAGAGGAGGGTACTATGGGTTGGCCTACTCTATACCTGTTCCAACCCCCTTATAGACATGCCTTCTTGCCCTGAGGAGGATGGGCCTCTAACAATCACATTTTCCAGACTCCCTTGCAGCTGGGACTCTGTACATGCTGAGGTTCTACTAATTAGACGCAAGCATGTGAGGTTTTTATTTGGAACTGATCCAATTTATTGTCACAGGTCATGGTGGAGGCATCATGGTTCAGGAGCAAGCGGCAGTGGCGGCAGCTTCCTTGGTGGCCCTGCTCCAGGCTGTGATTTTTGAGAATAACTCTTGAAAGCTCAGCCCAGTATCATCTGTTTATCTGTTTCTTCAGCCCTCAAATTCTGTGAGCTATATGTTTACAATATTAAATTTTATTTTTGTTTAAACTTACTGGATTATGTAGTGCAATCAAGAAATTTAATCAATGCAGTTCATAATTCTAGGCCTGTTTTTAGAGAAATGAAAAGTTCTTTTTATAAGAAGAGCTAATTTACACATTTTAGAAAAATCTGTTTTTCTGTTGGTCGTTGTACAAAATTTCCACTTCAAGTATGTGTTTCTATGAACCATATTGCTATAACTCTTGCCACTTTGCTATTTAGCTTTATTATTGCACAGATTTATCAGTAATGCTAGACTTTTAGGACTTGAATTTACTATAGGGTGCACACTGCAAAGTTCTAGTTGCAGATGCTTATTGTCAAAAACATTCTGCTTTTTTTTTTTCTTAGCTGTTTCCCTAAGTTGGGCCTCAGAACTGATAGAGAATTTAAAGGCTACATTTGCTGTAACTTAAAGAGTTGTTCCTGGAAACATACCCCTCCTCTTGGGCAGAAGTTATAGAATGCCAATATTTTTTGTGTCCCTTCGTCAATCCCTGTCCCTAGGTCCCTCCCCTTCCCCCCTCCCCCCCAGCATCTTTCTCCCTTGGCCCAGTGATACCACTCTAGTTACAATTGCATCATTTCAAGCTCACCTTATTTGGGTTACCAAGTGTATAGTTTTGTAGAGCACAGTGTATATTAGTGTGAACTCACACTGTAACACAACATACTACAACATAACTTGCATGCACAGAAAGTCTTTGTAAACTGCAAGGTATTATGCAAATGATGGCTTTTCTTTTTTTTTTTTTTTTTTTTTTAATGAATCTTTATTGTTCAGATTACAATTGTTTCTCCTTTTTCCCCACATATCTCCCCACCACCCAGTTCCCACCCCCCCTCTGCCCTTACCTCCCCCCCCCTGTCCTTATCCATAGGTGTATGATTTTTGTCCAGTCTCTTCCCATACTCCCCACACAGACACCCCTTTCCCCCTGAGAATTATCAATCCACTCCCATTCTATGCCTCTGATTCTAATAAGTTTACCAGTTTATTCTGTTCCTCAGATTTTTAATTCACTTGACTTTTAGATTCACTTGTTGATAGATATGTATTTGTTGTTCATAATTTTTATCTTTCTTCTTCTTTTTCCTCTTTTTAAAGAATACCTTTCAGCATTTCATATAATGCTGGTTTGGTGGTGATGAACTCCTTTAGCTTTTTCTTATCTGTGAAGGTCTTTATCTGCCCTTCAATTCTGAATGATAACTTTGCTGGGTAGAGTAGTCTTGGTTGTAGGTTCCTGCTATTCATCACTTTGAATATTTCTTGCCACTCCCGTCTGGCCTGCATGGTTTCTGTTGAGAAATTAGCTGATAATCGTATGGGAGCTCCCTTGTAGGTAACTAACTGTTTTTCTCTTGCTGCTTGTAAGATTCTATCTTTGTCTTTTGCTCTTGGCATTTTAATTATGATGTGTCTTGGTGTGGTCCTCTTTGGATTCCTTTTGTTTGGGGTTCTGTGTGCTTCCTGGACTTGTAAGTCTATTTCTTTCATCAGGTGGGGGAAGTTTTCGTTCATTATTTCTTCAAATAGGTTTTCAGCATCTTGCTCTCTCTCTTCTTCTGGTACCCCCATAATTCTGATGTTGGTTCGCTTGAAGTTGTCCCAGAGGCTTCTTACACTATCTTCAACTTTCTGAATTCTCTTCTCTTCATGCTTCTCTGGAGGAGTGTCCTTGGCCTCTTTGTATTCCAAATCTTTGAGTTGATTCTTGCAATCCTCTAGTCTGCTTTTGGGTCTCTGTATAATATTTTTTATCTCAGTCAGTGTATGTTTAATTTCTAGTTGGTCCTCATGGAATTTATCGGCCTTTTCCATGAAATTCTTGAAAAACCTTATAACCGTGGTTTTGAACTCTATGTCCAATCGCTTGTTTTCCTCCATTTCTTTGGTTTGTGATCTGTTTCCTTGCCTTCTCATATTCTCTGCTTCCCTGAGTTGGTAGGGTAGTTTTGTGTACTAGGTGTCCTATTGGTTCAACGGGTCAGCCTCCCAGTTACTTGAGGTGGACACTCTTGGTGTACCCTTGTGTACTGTGTGTTCCCCAGCAGGAGCTACAGCAAGGGCTAGTTTTCTCCTCCTTTGCTTGGGCAGTTTTGGAGCAGTCTGACTGGAGCTGCAGTTGGTTAAATGATGGCTTTTCTTACTGGCTTTATTCCTGACTACTAAGGCTTCACAAGGATTCCTCAGGGCCTTCATGGAGGGGTCAGAGCTTCCCACCTGCCTTCACCCTCTGCATCTCTACTTTTGTTTCTTTTATGTTCTGCTGCTAAACTGTTTGAAAATTACTGACCTTCTCAAACCTTGGTTATGTGTTAATCCTCTTTACAACATCTCTCACAGTTGTTGTTTTAGCCTTTGCTCGAATATATCCAGCGATGTGATGTGGCACTCATTATTTTACAAGGTAGCTGATTCGATTTTAGAATAGTTTGTTTTGTTACTCTTATTTCATAATTCTTTTGGTCAAGAGAGAAGATATTCTAGCTGATTCCACCATTGGATTCTGGTTAATTGAGGCTTTACTCTGTAAACATGTTTTGTGCACAGATAATCATTCTAGGCATTTTGGTGATCATGCCCTTATTTTATTCCCGTTCTAGTAGAGATGAGAGTAGGCATATTGTCCTACCACTCTCATTTAGACATCTTAATAATGAGATTTAAAATAACCATGAACTGACACTGGCTTACCACAAGCAACTCAACAGACAATATTGGGTTAATGAGCTGTGGAACTGAGATAGAGACAGATGCATAAGTGAAGGACCTACTTTGGTCTAAGCTTTTTCATAATTCTCACTAAAATCAATCATAGGTACAATTATCTTGAAGCCCTGATTCATTAAGAAAATAATATAAAATTTAACAGCTGGTAAGTAGCGCAGTTGAGACTTTAATCCAGGTCTGTCTGAAAGGAGTTCTTTCCTCTTCTCTAGTAGATAAGTTCCAGGCCTTCAACTCTGGCCACTACCACCATTTATTGTAGTATTGTTATAATAATATACATAGACCTACAGGCAATAATGTCTCCTTAATAACTTCCTATTCTGGCCTCAGTTTGCTTATCTGCAAAATGGGGATGATAACCATAGCTCTCTCACAAGGTTGTTATGAAGAATAAAGAAGCAATTACAAATTATGCACTTAATGTCTGACTGGCACATAGCTGGCATGGGGTATGTGCTAACTTTGGACTGTATTGTTGTTTCATGCCATGTTCTTCCCTGAGTAAATTAGGGAGCAGAAGAGCATTCACACATGCATGGCAGAATGAAGAACTAAAGAAAAAGTGTGTATGTTAAAATGCCTTAAATTTCTTTCCTGCCTAGGAGCTTGGCTGATAAACTGGATTATGAAGCCAGAGCCCGGGCGTGGGCATAGGCACAGGGGAAGGAGGAGGAGGAGGCGGTCTAGGGGAAAAGGTAGCTGCTTCCAGGCCAGGACGGACCCTGGAGGGTGCACATGCCTCGCAGGCCAGCACTCCGGACATGTGGATGTAAGAGAGGAAGACAGCCCACTTGACAGGCACACCAGGCCGGTTCAAAGGCCTCTCCACCGTGCTGGTTTTATCCACTTCCTGTGCCTGACCCTTTAATTCAGGAAACAAATCCATTAAACCAAATAGGATTAAGCTGCAAAGCCTGGCTCCGGGTTCCGCTGTCAGGCAGCCGTCTCCCTGCTGGTGTTAATGGACTGTCATGCGGCATCCTAACCCCTGGCTGTCCCACAGCCCAGGCAAGTGCGGGGCGGGACAGCGGACCACCACACACTTCTCTAAAGCGTCACAATTACGGAGACAACTGTGCTAAGTAGCTTTCCACGGATCTGCTCTGAAAACTTGCAGTGTCCAATTGCCCTCAAAATTTTTCATTTGGAACCTGTGGTGAAGTGATATGGTGGTGATTATACTGAGCTGTGGCAGGATAAATACAGTCCCCTCAGGATATTTTATTTTTCCTTGGAAGTGTATAGAATGTAAAGGAGTTTGGGCGCTTACAGCTCCATTTGCACCAAAATTGAGCCCCCTGAAGGAGCAGGAGGAGAGGCAGCGAAGGCAGCACGGATCTCCTCCGCTGCTGAGAAGCAGGCACCTGCCTTGCGGGGAGCAGTAGTTTGCATTTACAAAGCAGTGACCTGCCAGGCATTCTGCGAGGGCCCTGTACACGGATCATCCCGTTCTCACTGCTGGCGGTGCTGGACGAGGTGGCTGGCTGGAATACTCCTCATCTGCAGGTCATTCTCAGAAGGACACCAACGTCCCCCACTTGTCTCTGGTGAGCCGGGCTTTGGAGCCCAGATCCTGGAAAGAAGAACTAATTATCTACCCTGATTACAGCCCAGAAGCTCACCCAGATATGTAAAATGCCTCAGCTATTATCAGGAACACCACCTCCTAAGTCCCAGCTTTGCACTTCAGAAATAGGTGAAAATGAGATCGGAGGGAGGTGGCGCTGGCTGTCGGGACTTTGGTGCGGGTTCCTGGCTGCGACTCATCACTCTTCCAGGGGAACGCGTAACAGCACTGCTCCTTCAGGTGACAGAGAAGTAGTATTAATGATGGCCCCACTCCCTCTGAGAGACCCACACTCCACTTGATTAGGCACAGCTATTAAAACCCCATGGAGGAGGCTGGGATGGAGGTGGGCAGAGCACTAATGGGCAGGCGGGGAATTATTTCACAGGAGCGCAGGAGCAGGCTGAGTTCCCAGTGGGTTCCTCTCAGGAAAGCACAGTTCCCTCCTATTTACTCGGGTTCGGGAAGTGGGTTCCTTAGTCTCAGGGGCTGTTCTGTCCTTTGGAAGGCGTCCTAGTTGGTTTATCACAGCGGGTAGTGGCAACTGCACACGTTGGGTGGTTATATATTGGGGTTGCTTTTACTTGGGGGCAGGGAGCAAAGGATGGCTGACATACACCAACTTATTCCAACCCGCTCTGGGACAGGCATTAGACTCTCAATAGTTAAAAAAAACACCAACGTCTTCCATCCTCTTCCTCTTCAGCTGAATTTCCAGACACTCCCTCCATCTGGGGGCCTGTACTCTCTCCATTCCCCAAAGATGCTGCGCTCTGGAAACACTCCATGCAGTTTCACGGCTCCTGCCTTTGCCTGCGCGGTCCTGTCTGTGCGAGGGAGAGGCCCTCCTCCCTCCCGCCCTCCCTCCCTGACCATCCGCAGCGCCCAGCGCCCTGTCATCTCTGAGCCCCCATCGCCTCCCCGCCTCCCCGCCTCCCCCCGAGCCACAGGCGCAGGCAATGTGGACACGTTTCCGTGGCTCTCTGAGCTCACCTGGACCGTGCTGCCTCGCACATTCTTCAAACCATTCACCTGTCCATCTGCTCCATTACCTTGTTAACTCCTCTAGCGAAGGACCCATATCTTATTTATTTTTGCATCCTCAGGGCCTCCAGACTCATGGCAAGTTTTGTGAAAGGAGAAACCAACAGAGTTGCTTGTCCACTGGGAGTGGGCCCTGGCTGTAGTCCCATCATGCTGTGTACCTTTAGTTAAAATGTAACATGTCTGTTTCAGCTTTCCATCTGTTAAAAAGAAACGGGTGTGAGAACAGCACAGACCTACCTTAGGGGACCTTGTCTGAATCAGCAAACTAGAGACTTAGGCAAGTGTCCACTTTAATAACTGCCAGACCTTAAGATGGGGCGGAACTTATGATCAGAAACCAGCCCGGCTGGTTGGGCCCACCTCGGCGTAGATAATCAAGTACACAGCCTCCCTGTCAGCTGCTGGTCACAGACACCATTAAGAAAGAAGTCGCCATAATGCAGGTGACGGAGAGAGAGGCAAAGCTTCTGAGTGGCAAGCCAGTACAAGGAGGGAAAGGACAAAGCCGAGGAGGAGGAGGACGTGCCTGGAAGGCTTGGCCACCTGCCAGCCACCCCAGGCTGCGGGCGGGGCTTGGGGGAAAGAGAAGGCCGATGGAGATAATCATGTACAGTTTATTTAAAATAATTGGTGAGGTTTACAGACTTTTCTTGCAAACATGCAGCTGTCAGGCATGAGTGGAAACGAAGCATTCTCGCAAATTGTGAGAAATTCTAATGTCGTGGCAAAGACTCCGGAGTCAGATGATTAAATGCGGAGAGCTGTCATCTGGGCGTCATATTAAAATAACGTGCCTCAAGCAAGTGCACAGTATTTCTTCCTTTAAATCTGTCATTCCGCGGGAGGCCGTTGCTCCGGTTGGCTGCACCGGTGGCTTTGAAGCTGCAGCAGTTTAACAGCAACTGGGACACTGTCTCACAGGCTTTCTGCGGGCGGGCGGGCGGGCGGGCGGGAGGGGTGATGTGCGGGGCGGGGGCTCATTAACCACGTGTGGCTGCAGCAAGCCACCTGCAGGTCTCTTTCTTTGTGGCTCAGTGGGGCGGTGGCGTCCGGACTCAGAGCAGAAGTAGCAGATCCATTATTCTCAGCAATGCTCCTCTGACAGCCCTGTCGGGCTGCAGCAGAAGGAAGTGCGCTTGTTTATGAAATCTGTTGCTTCATAGGACAATCAGTGTCTCATTTCAGCCTCTAGTCACGGTCCTTTTAATGATGTCCACACTGTGCTGCTTTTACATGCAAACCGTGTCTGGGCAGAAGCTGACACTGGAGGAAGAGAAAAGGGCGATGCTAGATTAGGGAGACATCCGTCTCTGCTCTGCCACACCGAGCAGATGTATCCCGGTGTGCGTCTCTTTCCTCTTGCTTTTCGCTCAAGAGGCCAGTTAGCCTCCTTCCCCAGTCAAATGTTTCCTGTGGATCCCAGGGAAGCCCCTCCTGTTTCCCTACCTCCTCGACTCCTGCGTGTAATATAGCGATGGGCTCACTGATTCCTGGAGATGCTCACGACGGTAACACTTCGGCCTGAAGCCCGCGTTTGGCTTTGGAAAGCACATTCACCTCCAAGGTCCATGTGTCCCTGAAAGAGAGAGGCAGAATGGACAAGAAAGCAGTGGTGTTTTACATTTGCTCAGCCCATTCATGGTTTGCAAGACCTGTGTACATGAGTTGTGGCTCGGTTTGGCTTTGATTCTTGGGATGGGTATGCCCATAACACAGTGAGGAGAGTAAGCAGAGACAGCCTGGGCAGTTAACCAAGAGTATGGGCTTTGGGCACAAGTCTGTTCTATTGCTTATTTCTGTGTGACCAGCTGCCTAACCTGTCAGAGCTTCAATGTCTTCGGTAAAGTAAGGACAGTAATCATGCCCATCGAGCAGGGGTGGGGAACCTTTTTCCTGCCAAGGGCCATTTGGATATGTATAACATCATTCGCTTAATATAATTCATTTAATATACATTTATGTTGCTATGAAAAAAGCTCCTAGATTTATTGAATTTTGAGTCCCACCTGCAGTTGCCTTGGCAGGGCCAGACTAAATGATTTCGCCTGCCTTAAGATTCAAGGGCCAGGCATTCCCCACCCCTGCCTTAGAGGATACTGCAAGGATCAAATGCAATCCTATAGAGGGAAAGCATTTCGTATAGAGGGTCTTTAAAATTGGGAGCTAAGACTATTAGTGGTGGCCTCACAGAAATAAAGATTACAGGGCTTGGGTGAGGGCACCAGGGTTAGGGCTAGAATTTCACATTCCTGGTTACAGGAGACCCAGGTCTCCCTACCCTTGCTGTCTTTCTGAATGTCTAAGGCGTGCTCACATTTTCCACCTTTCAGCAATTCCAGAGGCAGCCTGCGAGGATATAAAAAGCAAGTGAAGAGCCTGCAGAAACACAGGTGCAGTTTGGGGTCCCTTTGCCAAAAGTGCAGCATTTCTTCAAAGCCTTTAAATGTCACCTCTCCTTGCTCAGCCTGGCTGGCAACGCCCCCATCATTGCCTCTTCAGCCCAGGGGCGACGTCACCTGAGCCACCTGAGTCTGAAAGAGGGGCTCACCTTGACCTTCTTTCCCAGAAGAAGACGCAACACAAATGAAGCCATCAAAGCATCATAGTCCCTCCCCCTCAGCATGGCTCAAAGCTCTCACTCTGACCCCCATTGATCAGCCATGACACATAAAATCGACAGACTTCCGCTTTTCTATTTCATGAAGAAAAATCCACATTGACCAGCATCGTCAGCCAAGCTCACAGAAATATAGAGAGAAAATGGAAGCACCCACGACTCCTCTCTCAGATCCTCTTAAGCCTTTCCTTTGTCCTGGTCCCGGATGACAGCTGTGGGGCAGGGCGAAATCCTGCTGCTAAGTACTAAGTGGAAGTGTTCGTTGTCATCCCCGCACAGAGGGTGCTTCGAGCGACTGGGTGACTGACAGCCTGAATAAGCAGTTATTTCTCCAGGCTCAGGCACAAGAGGCACATGCAACCCACTGCCTGACCTTCTGCAGCTGAGCGTGGCATTCTGGGGCCAGCTCGCTGCCACTGTTGCCTGTTAAGGTTAAAATATTGCTGAGGTGATTGATGATGAAGCTCTGATCCTGTTACTCTCCTGCTGAAATAATTTTTGACTGTGCTCCAAGTCCTGCAGGATCAGGTCCAAATGCCTTATTGTGGCATCCATGGCTTGTCATGATCTGACCCCAATCTACCTTCCCAGTTGTATCTCTCATTACTGGGCTTCATGAGTTCCATGATGCAGACAAGCTGAACTGCTCTCCCAGTCTGCTCACAGGCTGGCTTTCTCACCTCTGCGCCCCACTTCCTGGGTCCTTCCCTGTGATGCTCGTTTTCCTGACTGTCCCTGTCTGTCTTAGATTGGGCAGCTGAAACATAAAAAGTATAGACTGGATGGCTTTAACAATAAACATTTGCTTCGTGCAGTACTGGAGTCTGGGGAGTCCAAGATCAAGGTGCCAATGGATTCAGTTCCCCATTGGGAGTCCTCTTCCTGACTTGCAGACGCTGTCTTCTGGCTGCCTCCTCCAAGGTGGAGAAAGCTCAGAGCTCTTCCTCTTTCTCTAAAGGCACTCATTCCTTTAAGACAGCCTCACCCTTCTGACCTAATCTACTAAACCCAATTACTATCAAAGGCCTTCCAAATACCATTACATGGTGTTAAGGCTTCAACAGCTGAATGTGTGTGTGTGTGTGTGTGTGGAGTGGGGGAGGGGAACAGACATTCAGTCCACAACAATGTCTAAAACCCATCAATGCTTCAAGCCTCAGAGAGCTCCCTGTTTTCTCAACTATAAATAATTTTTCTTCTTCTCAATTTTCATAGCTCTTTTGATACCCCTCTTAGGATATTTATGCTTTTTGCCTTGTATTGTGTTTTTGTATGTGTTTTACTTTCTCTACGAGATTCCAATTTCCTTTAGGGCAGGGGCCATATGCTTTTATTATAAGAATTACTAACACTCAGCCCAGGGTCACTGACATGCACAGAGTGCACTGAGAAAGAGCTTGTTATTAAATAAACAGATTCTCCCATCTGCAGGAGAACCCTGAGTCGGCTGATGCAGGACTTACATTCAGGACAAATGCGTTGGTAAAGCCAGGGTCCATTCTGATTGCCTCATGCCCAGCCAGCTGTTAAATATTTAAATATCACCCCTGAGTTGACTGACTCATCAGGTTTTTTTAGACTTTCCTATAAGGGGATGAATTATATATAATTTTCCCGTATCAGGGAGGAATCTTGTTGCATACATACATTGACATACATTCACACTTATATGAAAGTAATTTGGCTAAACTCTCTAAAATAATCTGCTACCACCTTGGTGCATTTTTTGTGGTTCGTATAAAAACATCCATAAACAACATTAAGATGTTAATAATTCTAACTCTTTATATTGACTCCTAAACATACATTGAGACCTATCATTGTACCTTGGGCCCAAAAGATTGTAACAGGGCATCGTCCTTAAAGGAGAGCTTGATTACTGTATACAGTTTTCCTAGGAACTGGCCTTTTGGAACACGTGATGGATGGCTAATGATTATCACCACCACCACCACAAATGAGAGCAAACATGACTCTCCATCTTTTATTCAAGTGGATTTCAATTATTAATTTTATCTACCGCACCCATTGCGTATTCTCCTGGGCATACAGGAAGCCCAGACAACTCAGGTGCCTTGGAGATTTTCTAATTTTTAATGCAATGACATGTTACCCGTGTGTTGTTATTCTCTCAAGTGAAATAATTAATCAAAATACACATTCTTGTGGAGACCTATAAATGTAACTTTGTCCAAGGACTATGAACTCAAATTCTCTAGGAGGCTATTATTCGGGCCACGCCAGGGCTGCTCTCCATTTGCATAATTGCAGGTGGAGTGAGATGTTCACCTGCATATTTAAATTATATATATTTCCATTTCATTAAAGAAATATCACCAAAGTTCACGAGTGAACCTGTAGGTTATCCTGACTACTGATTCACTTGCACCAAAAAGCAACTGGAGCGTAAGAGCAATAGAGATGACCTTTCGCTACAGGGTTGCCAGTTATATTACTAGTGATCATTGCTCAAACACCGAGCACCAGGCAGGGGCAGAATGCAGAAAAGATTCCTCACCATCAAGCCACTGCCGCCTGAAGCATGAAGGAGGGAACAAGGAGAGATGTCTCCAAAGCCTTGGTATGGGAAACTCCTCCTCCTCCTTCTTGCCCCAAAACAGCACTTTTTATTTTAATTTCCATGCTAACAAGGTAGCCGTGTCCTGGCCTGTGTTCTGAAGAGGTTCTTTCATGCTCAGGATCCGGGAGCTTTAACACAGTTAGATGTGGTCTAACAGCAGGTTGCCATAAAAAGACTCCATAATGGGATTAAAATAAAAGAGAAATGCTCTGGCATTGGAATGGCGATGACTAACACCTTTCAGGTGCTCGATGGGAAGGTGCAGCATAAGTTCGGAGATGGGCCTACTGTGTGGGCCTGTCACCTTCTCAACAAGCAGGGCTTTGTGTTGAGATCATGGATTTTTGGAGCTCGGCATTGGAGGGTGTCCCAGCAAGGCCCAGGGAGGAAGGGCCTCATCACTGCAGAGATGATCTTGTTGATTAGTGCTCGCTCGCTCGTGTGCTGGCGGGCGGTCTGCCCCACTTACACCGCCAGCCAGGAGGGAGGGGGAGCTCTCTGCCTTGATCCCTTCTCAGTTCCCAGTGTCTAGAGCTACACCTGGCACAGAATAGATGCTCAGTGAACATGAATTATCTGAAAGGAAGGGCTTCAGAGGCTGTGCAGTCAAGTTGTTAAACTTTGGGCAAGTTTCCTAATAGTATTAATCATCAGGTTTTCTTATCCCCCAAATAGGGATGATAATACAATGATTTCTAGCACTGTTGTCAGGATATCTAAAACAGTTCAAGCCTGGCCCCAGTTTTCGTATCTGGCATGCTGGGCTCCATAGACAGCTGTTTGGAGTGGACATGCAAGTTAGAACTGCAGCTTTAAGATCTGGGATAGTGGAAATGCTTTTGGTGGTCTCTGCTTCTCCCAGGCTCGCTCTGAAGATTCAGATGTATGGCCTACAGGGAGATAGCAGGCGGTGGGGGATCAGTGTGAACACTTAGAATATGCCCTGAGGGGGCCCTGGAATGAGCCAGTTGAAACAAATCCTTGAAACTTGCAGCATCCGTGTCATCCTGGGAGATGGCAGGGAGGGAGCTCAATGGAGCAGTTATTTCTGGAATCTGGAGGAGCATTCAGGGTGGTCAGGTGCTTGGTGTCATCGAAATCTTTCATATCTTGAAATCCGTGTCCTTATGAGCCTCATTCTGCCATCTTCTACTTAGCTCCCCTGGCTCCAGCAATTATCTCCACACACCCCTACCCCTGAGAGCTTTCCTGCCATCTGTATACAGTCTATGTGTTGGTAAGTCTCCATTTGCCGTGGGAGACTGGCTCCCACTCAGGATATCTCCTCAATGGCTTTGGTTTCCTGTTTGATTCGGTCAATGGGAGGGGTGGACAGGAGAGCAGAGGGTGGGAGTAAAGGTAGACGACAGGCTTTTTCCTCCCCACTGACTCTCGCTTTGGCACCCTGGTCTGCCATGGCTTTATCTCTCCACAACTACGGCTCCTGCCTGAAGCCCAGGATTCAAGATTCCAGCAGTCTTCCAGCTCTGGCAACCCTGTTTCCTCCCATTGCTCTTTAGACCTGGGATGGTGATGGCGCCCTCCTGTCGTCAGTCTCTTGGTGCCATGCCAGTCTTCGTGGGTCCCTTGATTGTGCCCACACCTCTATGAACAGCCCCTTCATCCAGTCTCTTCATTTGAACTCTCTGAATGGGATTCTGTTGCCTGCTGGGACATTGAGTGGTGAATCCGCCAATGGTGGCAATACTTAAAGAAATTTTTTATCCTTTCCTTCACAGCAAGATTCCTGAAAGTGTCTTCTACATACTTATGATGTCCTTTTTTAAAAAAATATATTTTTATTGATTTCAGAGACAGGAAGGGAGAGGGAGATAGAAACATCAACGATGAGAGAGAATCATTAATTGGCTGCCTCCTGTACACCCCACATTGGGGATCAAACTTGCAATCTGGGCATGTGCCCTGACCAGGAATCAAACCATGACCGTCTGGTTCATAGGTTAACACTCAACCACTGAACCATACCTGCCGGACAGGATGTCCTTCTTGATTTTACCAGATCCTTGCTCTCCACTGAGAAATCTCACACACCTCTAGTACACTCAGCTATCCCCCACAGATTGATCATCTTCAAATTCATTCATTTGTTCAGTAGATATTTATTGAGGATCTAATATGTGCCAAGCACTGTGGTGACTTGAGTTGTCCTACTGAGCAACACAGTCAAAGATTCATGCCCTCATGGAGCTCATGCTTTCTGGGATCACATCTGTGCTAACAGCCCCTTGCCTGACCTCTGGAGTTGTTTTTCCAGTTTCTCCTTGGAGGCCCTACAATCCCCACAACCTCAACACATCTGAACTAGAATTTATTATGAACGGAACCAAAAACTCTCTTCCTCTCCAGATATGGCCTTATTCCCCCACCACAGTTTTACCCACCTTAATAATTTTGTCCTTTCCCTTCATCTTCTTTCAACTCTGCTTCAGACTCTCTCTCAAATGTCTCTCTTACTCTGCATTTCTAATTCTCTGTCCACAGGTGGCTCACCATCTCTCACCGAAATCAGTGCAAAGGCCTCTCACCTGGCCTGTCTGTCTCTGGCCTCTTTCCTCTTCACTCTGTTCCTTTCTCATCATTATTGCCAAACTTAATTTCTAAAAGACTTCTTTGCTTGTGTGTTCTGCAAGCTCTTATTGCCACATATCTTGGCAAGACTGATCTACTGCAGCCCTAACAGCTGCCACATGGATGTGGGCACCCATCTGCTCAGCTCTCTGGGCCTGCATGACCCCCTGGTCTCCTCACCTTTACTCAGGCCTTTTTCCTGGTTTGCTGTCACCTCCCTTACCCCCTTTCTTACCTCCTACTGATGTCACCTCTTCTGTGATATTTTCATTATCTCCTCCCAGAAAATTAATTACTTCATCCTTTTTACTCCCATAGTCTTTGTTCTTTCCACTTACCAGGCTGCTCCACAGTTAGTTATGTAAGTGCTAAGTCTTCTAGCCTCAGAGCCCTGTGACCCCAGGACATTTTTGGCATCCTTGGTGTTTAGTGAAAAGTTTGGTGTAGAAGAATGATTAGGGCACATACATTAGACATGGATACCCACCACTATCATACCACCTTCCAGCAAAATGACTTCCTAAGTCCTCCTCTGGCCACCAGCCCAGCCCGCTGTGTGCAGCTGCTGTCATGGTATCTTCTCCACAGAATCTACTCATGCCTCTAGCTTGTGTCCCTAATAGCTCATTTATCTGACAGGTGACATAGCACCTATGACTTAGCAAACTGAACTAACTTTCTGAGTTCTGTTTTACCGTCTTTATCCTATTTATGATTTACGTATTTATTTATTTAACTTAGTATATGCAGATTTGTAAGGACACTGTTTATGGCCCCACAGACTGGAAAGCTAGAGCCCTCGTAGGGAGGACACCAGTAGGTAGAAGTTAAACACCTAACCCTTATCCCTGTGCAATCAAAAGGTTACTGAAGCCCTAACCGGTTTGGCTCAGTGGATAGAGCATCTGCCTGCGGACTGAAGGGTCCCAGGTTCGATTCAGGTCAAGGACATGTACCTTGGTTGCGGGTACATCCCCAGTAGGGGGTGTGCAAGAGGCAGCTGATCGATGTTTCTCTCTCATTGATGTTTATAACTCTCTATCCCTCTCCCTTCCTCTCTGTAAAAAAAATCAATAAAATATATTTTTTAAAAAGGTTACTGAAGCCCTAGGGCCTTGTGTCTAGCTGCAGTTCCCCTTCCCATGCCCCCTCTGCTGACAGTTTTCTCCCCCTTCAGGTCTGACCAGAGATGGCTTTGGGCAGGTCGCCTGCGGCAGGGAGACAGAAAGGACAGAGGAATGAACAGCGGTAGTAGTTCCTCTGTGATCAATATCTGCCTGGAGATGGCCTTGCTAATAGTATCCTGGCCAGAGCATTACCGAAATCCTTTGCTCTGGTTCCCAAACAGCTTGGGAATTGGGCCAGACCAGGCCTCTGCTGCTTTTATTGCCAAATTTTAAAGTGCTGTGAGGTTGGAGGCTGGCTTCAGATGCAGCATTTCTTTATCTGGGTGACCAACTTATTTTCTGTATTCAATCCCAATCCTTTGAGACTGCCCCCCAAATAAACAACAAATAAACAATAAACAATGGTAGATGACAGCCTTGGCACCAGGGAAAGCCTTCTCTGGGGCCGCCATTATGAGGCTGATAAGGGCCTGAGGTGACCTGTATGAAAGGTAAGTGCTCACCTCCAGCATCAAATGATCCCAGGGAAGGACCATGCTCCCAGGCCATGTCCTGTGCAACGATGAGGTGAAGCAGGCGCCTCAAATGGGTGGGAAGGAAGAACTGGAGGATGGGGTGATGTGCTTCCATTATCCTCAGTCAGTAAAGCTTTAAACTGATTGTGATCTTTCTGAAACTAAATTTGGTGCCACACTGCGATTACACAGTACACTCTGCACTGTGTTTCAGCAGAAAATGGATTTACAGCAGCTGAGATAGTTTGTCAGATTTCTGACAACCCCCCTAATGGAGCTCACAGCTGCAGTGACTGTTCCTGATATTGGGGGTGAAAACATTTTTCCGACCCCTGCATCTTAACACAGGAGAACTCTGGGGAGATTTCAAAGCATCTGTGAGGAGAAGGCAATGAGATTGCATCCTTGAAAGATCACAAACTGGGGCCCATCGGATCCCACACTCTGCTGTCCCTGTGGCCGATTCCTAGGGATGAGCTTGGTGATAATGAACAAGCTGTCAGCCGAGGTCTCCTGTGTTCTTCAGAATGGGTTCTCCTCAGGCATGCAAGAGATTCCAGGAAGTGTTTGAAGTGCAGGGCCTAGAAATTGTTAAAAATGCAAAAGTATCGATCTCACTTTCATTGCAATCTTAGGGATGAGTATCAGACAACTAATATGTTTTCATCTTCCTCACAAAAAGGAGATAAAGAAAGACCAAGAAATAGTTCAATTTTACCATTTTCTTTTAGGTTACTGTGGAAGACGAATGAAGTCACTGTGCTAATGTGGCTATTGTTCAATGTGTACTGCCATTTGAAGTAAAAATGCATTTTTCACATGAAGCTCTATTAATTTGAGCATTCATATTCTTTTATTTTAATTTTGCAAATTTATTTAATAAATGATGATTTTTAGGTTCAAATACCAATACTCTCTAAGGTTTGTTTTCTTTGTAGTAATTATAATTTGAGAAAATTACTGTAAATGAATATTTGCTTTCCCCTGCAAAACCATGGTCTTTTATGTTTCTGCTGAATGAGTAGTCTAGGAAATGCCCACTAGATGGCAGTGTCACTGCATAGCTGAGAACATCCTTGCAGGGGATAAGGAAAATGTGGATCCTTTATGTCATAGCCAGCTTGGAAAATCCAGAAGGTGGCACGGTTTAGCTATTTATGAAAAGACAAGTGCAGAGAACAATGTTGCCTTTTAGAAAAATTATTTTTATTTATCTTTTCAGAAGGAGATTATACACTGAATAAAATGATCTGTGTGTAATATTTAAAATATTTGAAAATGTTTCACATTTTAAGAGTATGTACTACAAGCTGAAGGACTAGCCAAACTAACAGTGACACAAAATCAAGGTGAAATTGACCAATAAATTGAGAACTCCATTACAGGAACAATTTCCCGAGTTTGAGTCATAGTGTTTGAGTGATAACCCAAACCTGTCTAAACTTTGTGAACATTCAAGGAGAAGATAGAAGGAGATAATGAGGGACACTGGAGGAGGCAGAGGAGTGCAGTGTGGGCAATGATGTTTATATTTTTCACCAACTTTTCCAGGCTCCCGGAGGACTTTGGGCAGACCTGCACTTTAGAGTTCAGTTCTTTTCAAGGTTACTGATTACCTGAAGGGATCCTGGTTTTAAAAATGAAAAATGACAGCTTGAATACAATAGTCCAATTTAGAGGGATCACGCACCCTCGGCAGCTTTGCTGACTATCAGGGGCGTCTGCAGTGAATACAGAACCACATCCATTTTGTGGGAGACACCCCTGCCGCTTCACTTCATCGCCTGAAACCTTGGGCTAGTGTGCCAGCTGATTCTAAGGGAATACCTGTTCTTCCTTTGATTTTGGCCTCAAGCAGTGGGGATGGGCTTGCCTTCTCACCTCCTGCAGGAAGTACACGTTCACGAGGAGGTGCTGGGGGGCGGTGGGATGTCAGCTCAGCAGGTTGGTGGCTGGGAAGTCATTCTTCTGAGTGACAGCTCTACATGGCTCTTGGCATTTCAATATGTCAGGGAACTGTGTTCCGGTGGCATCATTTATCTCATTTAAATATTCCAGAGAGAGTAGCCTCCATACTCAAGTTAGACTCATTTTTATCCTCATGCTCTAAAAGGGCCTGGCAGCTTCTCTCAGATGGGGCTGGGAGGCAGCAAGGAAGAGAGAGAGGAAAGAAATGGCGAGGAAATGCAGCCAGTGAGTGATGTGTAAGGTGAACACAGAATTCAACGTCCAGGACAAGGACACATGTGTCTTGGACTCCAGATATATAGCTCAGAACTGATGGAGAAATGGGCAGGGAGAGAGATAATCTTTATCTCCGTTGCCAGGCCTTTAGAAATACCTGGGGCTAAATGACCCTGAGAAGAGAGCGGGAGATGAACGCCACTCTCAGTCACCCATGAGATTTGAGAGCGCAGGCCTCTGGCTGAGCACTGTTTTTCCCCCGAGTCACACCCTAAGTTCAGACCCAGTTGGTCTGTGGAAGCCTCAGTAAAGTGTTTGCGTCTAGGCTAGGAGTCTGGGTTTCAGTTTTATTCAGGAAGACTTGCTGGACTTCTACTTGGATTTACCACCTGAAATCTTTGCAAGAGGCAAAACGAGGTGTGTGTGTGCGGGGTGCGGGGGGGGGGGGGAGATTTTCACACCTGCCACAGCCTGATTTGTTCCAGGGAGAACCATGTTAGAACATTTATTTCTTTTCGTAACAGTTCAAGTGTCCACTCACATATGTGTGCGTGCCATATTTAAAAATAACACGAGTGATTTAAAAATCCAGTCATCACTGTGGCAGGCTTTTAATAGTTTGGAATAATAATTGTTAGAGTGATGAGAATAACTTTGGTGCTCAAAAGAAAGTGGCTCATTCTACAATATATCCTGCGTTCAGTTATTGCATATTTATCTTTTTCAGTATTTGGTACCTGCTACCCCACAGAAAGGCTCTATGACTGAAGAAGTGAAAAAGGACCGAGGAAGTGCTTTGGAAGCCACTAACTTGTGAAGCGTGCAGTCCATTATCTTCATTGGTCCTTATAATCCTCTAAGCCCCATCATAGCCAAACCAATCCATTGGGATTGATGTTCTGTGAGTTTCCTTGAACTGACTAAAAAATGCTCCAATCCTCCAATCAGCTGGCTTAGTTAGCTTATGACATTGAGTAGGAAAGTGCTTCTTTAGGGACTCATGTTGGTGTGGCTCAAGTAAATCTATGAGAGCATGTAGACAAGAACTATTTGTTATGCCGAATATAAGGATGAATTAGTTTATAATTAACCTCAAGGAAGGAGGGAGGAGGCAGAGTTGTCATTAGTGTAGTTCACCATATGTCTCTGGTTCTTTTCTCTTTCAGCCTATGAGAGGGTGCTCTTCCTTCCCTCTTGAAGTTAGATGTGGCCATATGATTGTCTTTGGCCAAAGAAACATAAATGTCACTGTTAGACTGAAGTTTTAACAACCCAGTTTAAATAACTAAATTCTGTTTCCATTACCTAGGTTACTCTGAAGAATTTTTGAAGATGGAGCTTTTGGTAGCCTGAGTCCCTGAAGTGATCATGATGAGAAAGCCCCCTGCCCAACTCATGTTGTGTATGTAACTCCAAGTTGGGCATTTAGAAAGTCATGAACTTTTGTGTGCTAAGCTACTGTTACCGCTGCAAAACCTAAACTCTTCTGATTGATTCATGGGAAGTGCCTTCTGATTTGTTTTCTGTAGGCTCAGAAGGTTCTACATCTCATGGTCTTTATTACTTCAGACTTACTTCTTTGTCTTTCTTTTTTTTTATTGTTTAAAGTATTACACATAGTAGTACATATATCTCCTTTTTATTTCCCCATTGACCTCCCAGCCTCTCCTACCCCCTGTCGCATGCTCTCATCCCTTTGTCTTTGAATGCTGAAATTATCTTAACTCTTCTGACAATCTGAACAATAAAGATTTATTTAAAAAAAACAACTTTATTGGCCCCTCACATATGTGCTCTGTCTTCCTGGCACACTGTTATCTTTCAGCTTCTCCTGAGATCTCCTAACTATCACTTAGGTGCTGGCTGAGATGTCACTTTTACAGGGACATCTTCTTTGACTTTTTTGACCCCCCCACCCCCTTCTTATAGTCCCAAGCACCTTTTGCCATCTTTATCAGAATATTTAAACATTGTATTGTAACTACCTCTATGTGACATTTCAGGCTTTAGCCCTTTGCACTCAGATGTCGAGTGTGACTCGACACGGTTAGCAGTAGAATAAAGGAATCGAAAAAAGCAAGCGAGTGCAAAGGGTTAGGCATAACCTTAAGGGTGGGAGGCATTTGGAGATTCTACTGTTCATTCTCTGGACCTACCAAGGCAGCTGTCCAGGGTACTAACTCTGTAATACCTCATTGGTCTTGTTCCTTATTATTATTATTATTATTATTATTACTTTAAATATTTATTGTTGAGAGTATTACAGATGCCCCCCCCCCCCATTGCCTTCCTCCACCTGGTTCCTGCTTCACCTTAGGCCTCACCACCCAATTGTTTATGTCCATAGGTAAGGCATATATACATATAAATTCTTTGGTTAATCTCTCTTTCCTCCCCCCCCCCCCCCCCACTCCCCTCTGAGACTCCTCAGTCTGTTCCATGTTTCCATGCCTCTGGTTCTATTTTATTCATCAGTTTATTTTGTTCATTAGATTCCTTGTTCATTTATTTTGATTTTTATGTTCAATTGTTGATATATATGTATTCATTGTCATTTTATTGCTCATATATTTTTTATCTTTTTTTTTTTCCTTCTTTCTTTTGGTCTTGTTCCTTATTCTTGATCTGCTCACCCATAAGTTAGCAGTCAAGGATTAACTTCTTACCCTGCCTTGATAATAATACTGATGCCATCACCATCAGAAACAAAAGAGTTAACACGATGGGTTACTCCTGATGTTTCAGTGAACTTAGTTAAGGGCTTTATAAGCACAATTTGATTTAACACTTGCAACAGTGTTAACGTGGAGTTGGTACTATTGCTATTACATGTGACAAATTAAGGCTCAGCGTGATGAAGCAGCTTGGCAATGTCTCACAGCTAATAAGTGGCAGAGATGAAACTTGAGCCAAGGTTTTTTGATTCCTTACCCCAGGCCTTTTTCCCTTATGTTCTAAGTCCAGGAGACTAAAACCCCTTTAAGTAATCATTTAACTTGAGAATAAATTACATTAAGGAAAGTTTTTTTTTTTTTGGGGGGGGTGGGGGTTCTTGTTTGGCCGCCTTCACATCACATTGAATGCAGGGTCCCCCTTTGGCTTGCTCTGAAATCCAGTCGCAGGCATTGCCTAAATCTGGAAGACTATCCCTGACTTCAGACTGTTCCTTTTGGCACCTCCTCTGGGAGAAGACATTTTCCTGGAGGGATGATTTTGGCTGGCACAGAGGCAGCAAAGGGACTTTTAAAAAGAAGCATTATGGTTTTTTGGCATTATCATTCTGGGGTGCTGAGATATAATGAAGCAAGAAAAGCATCGAGAGCCAAGGTCATTATGAATATAATTCAGAATTTAAATTGCTATTTGTGGAAGAATATTCCTTCGGCCTGGTTGAACCAGGTTAGATCTCTATAGCAATTATATTTACAGGCAATTGCTCGGCCCTGTACTTCCCTTTGCCTGTTCAAGCGCAGTAAGCGTTTGAGTTAGTAAGCAGTAGGGCAGTACATAAAAACAGGATATTGTTATTGCTCTCGTTAAGAGAGACCCTGATTCTTTTAAGTCTGCTCTAACAAGAGTCTTTGGAAAAGCAAGATACATTTCTGAATATCTGATTAATTTATATTGAGCAATTAATGAAATGATATAGTTAACAGTACTCCTCGTATCACTCATTAGGTGGCTGCGTGGGAGGCAGCCTTCTACCCGAGAACGAGGCTGTTAGAATCAAGTGTCATCACGCATCTGCAAGGCAGCCCGAGTGAGTCTTGTAAGCAGTCAGGTTTCTGTCTTTGAGGCGTACAGGGGTGGAAGAATCGACCTTTTGGTGGTGTGTGGTGTGGTGTTGGTTTTTATTCTAGCAGAGGGTGAAATCGCTAGAGAAATAATGTCATTTCCACAATTGGTGTTTTCTTTAGAGTCAAAAGCTGTGCGGCTGCCGGTGCTGCATCTCTCGGTGCGTCCTGGCGGAGGCCGGGTGCAGGCCCTCCCGTCCCTCCACCTTGTCACCTGGGCCCAGGGTTCTGTGGCTTGAGACCACAGATGGACCTCCATTCCTGAGCCTCTTGCTGGTTCAGGTAGAGTCAATCAGTGAAACGAAACTACTCAGAAATTGATCATTACTTGGAACTTTCCCAAATTTGTCCCCAAACACATGGATTAGGGCCCCCTTATTCAATGTTTAATCACAGTGACTGGCTGAAACTGGCCTGGCTGCTGGAGGGTCACTTTGAATGGCTCTAATTAATAATGGGCTATTTGATTTCTGACAGGCTGCCCGAAGAGAGGGGAAACAATTATATCCCATCAGGATCATAGTGGCAGTGAGGGGAATGGCAACTTAAGTTGGTGGGGGCTCCAAAGTCTATACAGCTGGGAACTGTCAAAAAACTGAGGAAGCTCTGAAGCCAAGTGTTTGGGGTAGTTTGGGCAATAACTCAAGTCTTGAGGGGTAGGAGTGATCAGCTCTGAGAGAGAACATTTCATTAGGTCTGGGAATGAGGGATTAGCCAGGAGCCACGTAGTAACTGTCCAAGGATAGAGTCAGATGTCATACAACAATTGGTGGGTCGGAGTCAGTCCATTCATAGAGGCAAGGCCCGGAGATGCAGGGGTTGGACGTGTAGGAGCCAAGTGGGAGGCAGCAGGCACCAAAAGGTCTTTTCACATGCGTCAAAGCCCCGGCTTCCCTGTGTCCTAGAAAAAGGCTCCAGCTTATGGAGAGGAGTGCTGGTGGATCATTGGGCCCCTATCATGCCAGGGTTCAGAGCAGATCACCGGACCGAGACCTGAAAGTTGGTGTGACCTGTACTGACAGAGGGAATGAAGAGGAAGGTCTTTGTTATGATGGGACCAATATCGGAGCGGCTGAGAGGATAAAGATGGAGTTACTGGAAACCCAGGGCTCATTGTGAACACTCCACATCCTGAGAATGCTGCATTTGAAAGAAATTTGTTGGGAGGGCAGTATGGGGAACCGGCAATAGATTAGTGGCCGTGTAGACTCCTCAGATATCATGTCTGGAGCTCATGTTTTGATTTGAATCCCTCTGCAAATCTGTTTCCCCTGGGCCAGTATAGGTGTAACTGGGCCAGGATGCCGGCCTTTCCGGCAACTCCAGCTGCTGTGCATTGGAGATAAAGAGGGACACACAGAGAGATCCGCTTCCCAGTTACCAGGAATATGTCCCTAAACCCCACCCCTTCCGCTGGCCAGGACCTTGACATCCATCAAGGCACCCAGCAAACAGCTGCCAAATGAAGATGCCCAGAACAGTATCTGAATCCTTTGCATCACCGAAGTCTTTAGATGATGTGTCACAGTTGAAGCATTCAGGTTTTTAAAATATAAAGAATTCATACAGAGGTTACTGACCATATCTTCCAATTCCAGATGCAAACTTTCTAACTCGGAATAAACCCCCATGTTCAGGTCTCTGTATAGTGTAGCATCAGGAGCTGGACAGAACCGGTTTAAATTTTAGCTTGGCCACTTCTAAGCTAATGACATTGGACAAATTATTTCTTTGAGAAAGCTCAGATTTCTCATCAATACAACGGGAATGATAAGATTGTTCTTGCAGATTGCTGGAGATAATGCAACAGAAAGTCTGGCACTGAGTTACTGCTGAGTAACTGGGAGGGGGCCACGCAATGCACACCTCAGAAAGCCAGGTCTTAGAGCTTTGCACTGAACTTGCAGTGAACTGAGGATGTCAGAAACAATGATCAAATGATTCTATTCACGTTGGCCTTTTCCTGTTCAAAATCCACATGGAAACTTTCTTTTTTTGTTTGTTTTGTTTTGTTTTCATCTTTATTGTTGAAAGTATTACATATGTCCCCTTTCCTCTCCCCCCCCCCCCCATTAACCTCTTCTAGCCTGCCTCAGGCCTTCACCACCCTATTGTCTGTGTGTATGGGTTATGCATATATGCATACAAGTTCTTTGGTTGATCTCTTCCCACACACCCACCACCCCTGCCCACAAGGAAACTTTCCATAGGGTCTGGCATTTATTTTTTAACATATTAGTGGCCATAGGCACTGTTTCTTCTGCCACTCATCCTGTTTCCTCCCCTGTAGTTGGAATCATGGATGCGATGAGACCTGTAAGTGATAGCAGTGTTTTCATCTGAATGGTACAGTGATAGAGTGACTGGGTGAGAATCGCTGGTGTGCACTGCACATGCTTGGAACACCCAGAGGTACTACATCCCCACTTACTTTCTTTTTAAGGGAAAAATTCGTAAACTGCCTTTTGCTCAATTTTATGCCAACACAAAAGCCACAAGGAGTCAGTTCAAAAGAGAAGATGGAACTTCTACTTAGTCCAACAGTAAAATAACAAACAAATAAAATTCCAAAAACAACCTGCCAAATATTCTCTTTATTTCTTTTTTTTCTCTTTTCTTTATGGATTAGGGTATTACATATGTGTCCTTATCCCCTCATTGCTTCCCCCCAACCCCTTACTCATGCCCTCCCTCCCCTGGTGTCTGTGTCCATTGGTTATTCTTATATGCATGCATACAAGTCCTTTGGTTGATCTCTCCCCCTTCCCTCCACCCTCCCTTACTTTTCCTCTGAGATTTGATGGTCTGATCAAATATCCTCTTTTATCTAGCTCAGAAAACCTTGCAGAGGTTAATTTTCTAAGAACGGCGATCCTTATAGCAGCAGAGTGATCATTGCAAGCGAGAGCCCTGCTCCCTGGACAGCAGCTGTTCTGGTCACCACACCTCCTACTGCAAGGAGGGCTCTTGTTTTGGGGAGTGAGGGAGGAAAATGAAGATGAAAAGGTGAGTTCACACTGGGGAGACGAATATGTCGTGAGGTCTCAGGACACCTGGGAGGGCCATCCAGGCTACAGGAGAGATGAGCGACTCTGCCTAAATCATTGTCCTGGGTCCTGCCCCACAGAACTGGTCAAGCAGCAGGAACAAGAAGAAATGGAACTTGACAGTAACTTAGTCAAAGGCTCTCTTCTAAGTAACAACACACATAGGTATGGAGAGTGAAGGACAAGTTCAGTGGAGAGTGGGAAGGGGTCTGATATCCGTTTGCCTGGAGAAAGGCGCTCTGTGCATTTTGTCCAGCCCAGCACCAACGAAGCACCTCTTACTAATGAGCAAGTTTTTCCTTAAAAAGGGCTTGAGGTTCAATATAATTCCATAGGAAACTGAGGATTTCTTCATTGAATTGGCATTAATTACTTTTCAAATGTAAATTTTCAGCTGCAAGCCTTTCTTTTTTTAAAGCCCAAATACATCAGAGTAAATCAAAGACTAATTGGTGACCAAATTATAGGTTTTAAAAGCACTTTTTGGGGGGCCACGAGTGGGTAAAAAATAATTAGCAAATGTGAATACATGCTTTTTCTTTCATTAATTAAGAATCACATGGTGATAACCCATTTTTAGCAAATAACGTCAATTTTGAACTGAGAGCTGCAATTCCATGATGTGGGACTTTATATTTAGCAAGTGCTTGTTCAGCTGCTGGAGTTTCCTTGCTCTCAGACTGAGGCTGGTCTGACTCTTGGGATGGCTGTCATTACAAGACATAGTAGAAATGGACAATCGTTGGGTTCTGTGGATGAGATTAAATAAGACTATCTACAAATATATGAAGGCTTCCATTTCAGAAGTAAGCGTGGAGGATCGCAGAAAGCTAGGGGCTTTGCCTAGAGACCCATCTAAGACCAGGCAGAACCTAGTAGGAGAACCTCTTAGATACTGTTTTGTTGGCTTGGTGGTGATTTCAGCCCACTTCCTACCAGCCATAGCTATTTATATTCAGAGGCACTGATTCCACAGCTGCATAGTGAGTGACTCGGAAATCAAAGTTTCTTCTCTCTTCGGGAAAATATACAAAGTTGTTGTTGAAGGTAACAGTGGAGGAAAGGCAGACTTGTCTAGGGGCGTAGGAGAGAGTCTATTCTGCTCTTCACAGCTTCCTCTTTTATCTTTGAAATAATATTACTTCTTTACCCCTCATTCCTGATACCCACATCCCTTTTATCATAAAACAGTGATTTCATCCTTATCTTGACCATGCAGAAAAGATGTTTTCCTCTTGGCTGTCTCTGCAAAGATGCTATGAGCCTTCAGGTTGGGGCTATTCTGCAAGTCAAGCTACTAACTCTGGCTGGAAAGGAGAAGAGACGGCGGGGTTGGGGGTGGGGACCAGAAAGCACTGGCCATTGTGGGGGACGGTGTCAGGAAGAGCACTGTGACATGATACAAAAATCATTCATCAAGTGTGAAGATAGAATCCAAGCCAGGCTCTGCTACTGACAAGCCGAAGCATCACAGGCATTTCAGTTCATGTTTCTGGACTCAGTCTTCTCATCTGTGAAGAGGGTGCTGTTGGAGATGACTGCTCAGGTCCCTTTCAGCTATGAGACTCTGTGATTGTTGCAAGGATTGTTTTCCTTATGTCTGTGAAACAATAAGGGCCCAGGGTTGGAAAAGGATCTAACAGCATTGCGACATAAGCAAAAATGTGTCTAAGAGTTTTGCTGAGAAAGGCCCGGTTTCCCTCATGGACAAACAAACCACCCCCAAGTGCAAATGGGGTGATGGTGCTAAAAATGAAGAATAATACCACAGCTTTGTATTCTTACTTTAATGATAAAACAGCAGTTTTAAAAATATAAAAATGTGCTAGTTTGACAAATGGCACATTTAAAACTCGATTTAGCAAAGGGTTTTTACCTTTGTAATTTTAAAACTGTCACTTGAACTAAAAATATAGACGAGCAAGTTGGTCTTTCATATTTAGTGTTTGCTTTTTTCCCTTTTTATTTGAAATTCATTCTGTTTGCCTTTGATTAAAGAAGTAACAGGAATGGAATGGTGAATGGCCAGCCCTCGGCTAATTCATTACAAATATGGTGGATATGCCCCTTCCCACCAGTTCAGAGTTGAAACTTGTTCAACACCAGCCATGGTTTGCTTTGACACGTTAGCCAAATATCTTACCCTTAACTATTCACACAGACTCACATAAGAATATTTGACTTAAAGAGGGCAAAGGTAAATGGAGGATTGTTCTCTCCCCGACCTTAATCCCAACATTTCACTTGTTTGTTAAAATAAGTATGTGATAGCCCCAGACTAATTGGTAATTATAGGAGGTCAGAAAAAATCAGGAACAAACATGATAACCCTGGGTGTTGCAGAGTGTGGAATATTAAAAGCTGCTACTCAGGATTAATGCAATGTTTACACTGTGCTCTGTCTCCTTGGGCAAGAACTAACAGGTGACCTTCGGCAAGTCGCTGCATTTCTTTGCACTTTAGTGACCTGATCTTATAATGAAGGAGCTGCAATAGGATGCAAACAAATGCTCCAGGATGTTCTAAAATCACTAATTGTGTCTTTTTTGTTTCCTTTACAGGGTTTTGTTCACAGAGGGTACTTAAGTATTTACGGATTCAACAGAGTTAACGACTTGTTAAACGGGGCAGTGGAGTGTAGAGGACAGAACTTGGCGCCAGTTTTTGGTCCTGGGTCTAACTGCTGTGGGGACCTCGGGCAAATCAGAAAACAACTTTCCTGTTTGTAAAATGGGGAGTATAATTCTCACTCCTAAGGATCTTTTAAGGCTCAAGTGAGATAACAGAACTGAAAGCTCTCAAAAGACCGTGTGAGTGGGAAGTATTAATATAAAAAGGCCTTTCCTAAAGAATATTGACGGGAACATCTTTATGCACACATGTGCTTCATTAATGAATTGTTTATTCATTTATTAGCTGTCATTTGCTTTTGATTCCAGGATGTTGATCTATCAGATGAACATAATAGATGTGTTCCCAACAATAGCAGGCCTGAATAATAGGTCCCCAAAATCACTGCCTTCAAGTTCTATTGATGAGCACAGGTATTGTAGAATCTCAGGGCCATTGATGTCCTCACCCTGAGGTGAGCATGCTTCTTTGTAACTTCCTCCATGGGGTCGATTGCAACTTTGCTTGAACATCTTCAGTGACAGAGGGGGTAATTGAGGTGAGGGGAAGGAGTCTTACAATATTGAACTATCTGCTTGTGCTTTATGCCCCTTAGCTCATTTAACTTTTATCACCTTCTCTACAGGTTGATTTTTACTATTCCCATTTTAAAGATGAGGAAATTGAGCTTAAAGAGGTTAATTAAATGAAGAAACTAAATGATAGAGTTGGGATAAAGTTAAAGATTCTACTCTATCCACATGCTATATATAGCATTTTTCTGAGAAACAATTTCCATTGACATATTTTTTATTCCCCATCTTTTGACAGCTATGCTAAAAAGCAACAATAACAATAATAAAACCCTAAACTATCCTTTATAGCTTATAGCTCAGAGGATCGTCCATGGACCAACATCATGAACCTCGTCAGTATCTTGTTCGATATGTAAATATTTGGCTCTACCCCAGGCCTACTGAATCAAAATCTGCATTTCAGCAAGATCCCAGTGATACACATGCACATTAAAGTTTGAAGATGATGATCCAGAGCACACAGAACTGGTCATATTCCTCCTTTCCAAGGTGGCTCTCTAAAAACCATTCCCGACTGCATTAGAACTTTTGTCCCAAACAAAAATATATGCCCAGGACACCTTTAACTCTGCACCTTTCAAACACTTCTCAGAATCTTGAACACCTCTATGAAGTTTCCTTGTTTAACTGGAGAGAGGTGATCCCTTTTCTGACCCCCAAGTACATGTTTTATAAACTTTCCTGCCCTCTGCATCATGAAAAATGCTTGGATATTTGTGATTCTGTGAATTGTAGCTCTTTCCTGTATAATTACCTATCAATCAGTCCATCAAAAGACAGGTAGAGGAATTTGGATTTCATGGGCTATGTTTTTAAGCAGGAGAGTGACATACAGAAAAGGGTGAAATAGGCTGAAATTGGGCAATTTATCTTGTGGTGTTCTGCAGTGTGGTTAAAGAGGGTTAGAAATGAAGGCTCTGAAAGTCATTACAAATTATGGAAAACAAAGCTCTTTGAAAGCTTTATTGGCTGTCATTTGATGCATTGACTCATAGGCTTCATGTGATGTAAATTTATTCCCTTGATAAATGAACCAAATTTGGTCAAAATTAGTCAACTCATTTGAGATTTATTATGAAATAAACACATAGACATATCCAATTTATAGAACAATTAATTTGAAACATAGTCCTCACTTTATCCAGGCCATTATTATGGTCTCTGGCATATATTTATAACTGAACATTTGTGCCATTATTAATATGCTGATCACCAATGCCAATCTTTTCTTATAAGTGAAAAGTCTAAATCTCTTAATTTGCTTTTATAGAGACAACCATAATTGATCAAGTAAAGTTCTTGCTCCTCTTCTGATGTTTACCATGGGATAAAAACCACTTTCTCCCAAAAAATTATCAAGCCCCTTCAACCAGAGAATTCTCCCCAGCCACCAACAGCAATGGCAGGAGAGAGTAGGCTGATGAGAAGGGGAGTGCCCTCTATCCTGGTACCCTTCCTTCTGCTTTTTGTCCTGTAATCTTGCTTCTTGTTGCTTCCTACATCTTTTGCCCACTTCTCTCAGTGGGTAGGGGTATTATTTTATAATTTCTACCTCCACTTTGTTTCTCCAACCTATTTCTCTTCCTTTGGTGATGATGTCCAACAAAAGAAGTCTCATACCTCACAGGAATGAAAGAGAGAGAGAGAGAGTGAGAGAACCATTGAAAGAAATTTCAGAACCACTCAGATTAGGTAATTGGTTTAAATACCTCCAAATTAATATAGACTAACATTGTCTATGGCCATGTTTCTAGAAACATAAGTGCTGAAGTGCAGGTGGCAAAAGCAATTTCAATAAAAATAATATCTGAAGAGAACTATGGCAACCCATCTAGGACTTTTGCTGGAATCTCTGACATGGGTACTTCTTAGTACTGAATAACTCTGCTAATTTATTTTTTAAATCATGATTTTTCTCCCCTAAAGGTGGGTTATAATTGTTAGTCTAATATTTTGGCCACCAGGGGAAGCTCTCCTATTTAATTCTGGAGGGAAATCTTAAGTAAACACCTGGGATAAGTTAAGAGAATCTCCCGTGTTGTTACCTCTCCTACTTGGAGACCCCTTCACTTTCCCCCCAGGAAGGGAGTAAAGTCAATGGTTAGTAGAAAAATAATTCCAGGATAATATTTGATAATATTATCAATATAGATAATATTCAATATAGAATTCTGATAATAAGGGATTTCAATTAAAAAGAAATAAGGAATTTTAATAATGTCTCTTGTCTTTGTGTAACTTGAAATAAAAACTTCTGATTAATTTCTCATGAACTAAATGAATTAATGACTTTGGGGAAGTCAGGCCCAAAGAGGGCTATGCTTCTGCTGCTTGGGTATTTCCTGTATCTTTCTTGTGGTGTGGGCAAGCCACAAGGCAAACATCACTTGCATTTTATGCTTTTTAATGTGGCTTGTAGTCCATCCATCAACTCCTAAATGGTTGACATTTACCAGTCTGGTAGGAGCAGGAAAGCTTTGCTGGAGCAGAGGCAGTGTTCAGAGACACCATGTTTGAGAGAGAAGTTTCTGATCAGTAGAACTTTGGCTTCTGACTTGCACTTTGGCTGCATTTGGGAGGCCTGAGGTGATGAGAAAGGCATTTGGCAGGTTCATTCATATTTATGGTAGGGTAGTATGTACATCATTCTTGTTGAAAAATAGCCATTGTTTTACACATAATTAATTCCCTGTGTTTATTCAGAGATTGTCTTTTTTTAATTTGCTTTGGAAACTTCCCAAATAGGGGGAAAATTAATCTACATAATCCAGAAATGTGGGATATTAGTCTGATACTTTATATCAGAATCAATGATGTAGCAGCAAGGAGGGAATTAATAGAGGCAGGTTATAGAGTTGATCCTTCAAATGACTTTGGGTAGAGATAGACAGGATTCTACCAAAGCCTTACTAGCCATGAGGGGTTGGGGGTAGGGAGTCTAGAAGGAGGGACCCTCAAACCTCACAAATGGCTGGTAACTGGTCATCAGCACAGAAATATGTACAGAAAGATAATAGATGCAGAAAGATATGGATAACAACTCTTGCTTACATACTCATCAACCTTGAGTGCCCATGGTAGGTCAGCCCTGGGTAAGGTTAGGGACGTGATGCTGGGCTGTTATATGAGCCCTGGGGTCCAATAATTCTGGAAACTCAGCTGTGCTCTAGCACTTAGGACCTCTTCTTTAGCAGAGGTCATAGCCCATTTTTCACCTGTAAAGTTAAGATCAATTGTTTTGAGGACTTAATCATGTTATGCGTTTATGTTGCCAAGCACAAGAAAATGGGGCAAGAAAGACATACACACGACTGACTATCATGTAGGACTGAAAGGGATAAGTGTGTTAATAAGAGAGATATAAAAGAACATAGAATAAAAAGCATGACAAATTCTGTTGCGAAGTGGGCTTGGCAGGCTTTGGGGGCAGGCAATATTAACACAGGTCCTGAAGGATTTGAAACTGTTGTTTCTGATTCTGCTGATGAGAAATACCCAGGAATATGCAGTCAGAGCCATCTACTTGAAAAAGACTGGTAGAATGTGGAGGAACCAAGATTATTAAAAAACACACAGATGTGTAGAGACTCAGGAAGAAAAGGGAGGGAAGTATGTCAGGCTAGCTCTCAAGGGTAGGGCAAAGTCTAATTACCCAAATTGAAACCTGGCCTTTGCAGCAGACCTAAGACTTCTCTTGAACCCATAAAGACCTGCGGTAGTAGCAGAGGCGTGCCTGAAATAATTAGCTTTATATTTCAGCTCTTGTTTGGGAATTCTTGGTTTGCATCAGCCTTTTCCCAGGAAGCATGAGAGGTATTTTGAGAGTGGTTAGAAAATTGCCTGGACAATAGCAGGGCAGGAAAATGTAAAATCAATAAATAATTAGGCTGAATTTTAATTGAATGTATTACTAAGACCATGCTGACATGTAAATTTAAAAAACTACTCACTAGAGAAAATCAGTGCTTTCCCTTTTGTGGGCACCATGGTTTTAGGAGATGGGCAAAGGCTGGTTTTTGCATTCCTTCCTTAAGCAGATCTTTGTGTTCCTGTTTGAATACGAGGCCCATGTTAAACAAATCACTTTTCTACCTTTCCCCTTTCTGCATAAGGAAATCAGTATTTACTTTGGGAAAAAATTAGTTAACCTTAAATTCAAGTAGAAACAAAGAACTGAGAGAGAAGGAGGGCTGTTTTGATGTTACACCATTCCCTTGGGGTGGAGATGTAATTACTTTCCAGAAGGGAATTTGGGCTCAGTAAGCTAATCACAGCCACTCTATTTTGTGAAATACCAAGGCCAACGGGGTAATAACATATGTATCCTAGATAAGCATCTGTTTTCATTTTCTTTGTATTTTCTGTAATTTTTTTGTACTCTGTGTAGCATGTGGCCAAGTTATTTCTTGAATTTTGAGCAAATTTCAGGAGTGCAGAGGAGTTAAGGAGAGCAGCTTTGAACCAAACTGGGCCTCAGGAAGCACCTCCCCCTCCCTGTTGCCCCATCCCAGGGACCAGCATGGGAGCAGTGGAAGGAATCAAAGTGAGAAAGCCCTGGGACTTTCCTTGACTATTTTTCTCCCAGGAATCTCATTTCGTGTTTGGTTTTGCAGCATTGTGTTACTATATAAGGACGGCTCTTGTCACCTTAACCTCTACACAGACACTGTTGCTCAGTTGAAGAAAAAGGCTGCATCTGAACAAATTTGTTTCTACATGGATTTAATTAGGCACCTACCAGGTGCCCAAATCTGTGCCTGATGCTGCCAGGGCTATGGAAGATTTATGAGGCACAGCCTTTGACTTCAGAGGGTGCCAGCATGCTATAGAATGCGGGGTAAATAAACTACAGTGTCTATGAGTCTCCTGCAGAGATTGTCAAACAGGACCCATGCCTGGAGATTCTGACTCTCTAGGTCTAGGAAGAGGTGCTTGAATCTATAGTTTAAGAAGTAAACCAGGTGAATCTGAGTCAGGAAGTCCATGACTCGGGCTTTGAAAGACACAAAAAGTAGTTTGTTTAACATCTTCATTAGTCAGAATTCTGTTCAGAAAACCAATCCTGCTATTTATCAGCCAAGTGACTTAGAGAAAGATATTTACATTTCTCAGCCTTATTTTCTCATCTATAAAATTACAACAGTGATGCCTATCTCATGGTATTGCCATAAGAATTAAATGAGACCCTGAGAAGGTTTGAGGGAACAGTGCCTGGAACATTCTAGAGACACAATAAACACATTTTCATATACTCCTCCTCAGCTACTTTAGCTTTCAAATTATTTCTTATTTACAAAAATGATAATGATATTTATAATCTATGCCACACACATGACTCCATGTATTGTCTAATTGCACTGTTAGTTGTCTGTTTTTTTAAAATATATTTTTATTGATTTCAGAGAGGAAAAGAGAGGGAGAGAGAGATAGAAACACCAATGATGAGAGAGAATCATTGATTGGCTGTCTCCTGCAGGCCCCACACTGGGGACTGAGCTCACAACCTGGGCATATGCCCTGGCCAGGAATGGAACCTGGGACCCTTCAGTCCTCAGGCCGACACTCTATCCACTGAGCCAAACCAGGTAGGGCTCTTTGTTTGTTTGTTTTTAACTGAAGTCTCAGGTGATGTGTAATTGGCTCACCAAGTCCAGGAACTCTGAGATGTCACTTCAGGCCACCAGAAATGAAAATTGCATGGTCTAAAGACAGGATCTGGATTTGAGGTTAGAGAGTCTTACACCAAAGATGCGAGAGATATGGTGCCTTCAAATTTCTGGAGAAGATCCCTGGAAAGATCAAGAATGAACCTTGGGTGAAAGTGAATATAGGGGAGAACTAAGGACATGAACTTCACTTCAAGGCATAATTAAGGCTAAAGATCTATTGAAAAACTATAGTAACACAGTTTAGAGGACCATTTCCTTGGGACATTTCAGCCCAGTCCCTGTTCTAGATGTAGATCTACTCCGTAGTTTTGCTGGTGCTAGACAGAAGATTTTGCTGGTTACCTAAAAAAAGCTGTCATACTCCAAGGGGGAATTTATAACTTAGGGTCATTAGGAAATACAGATAGAGCTGGCTGTGGTGACAAGGCCCTGGAAGAGGAAACTTTGAGCTTTGCAGAACTATTGGGGGCCATGCTAATAACTCTAGATCATCTTAGGACCAGTAGAAATTCAGGCATAGTGAGGGGCTGGTAATGCCATTGTGCCAGAGATGTAGGATGTGAGTTCTTGACCCTGAGAAGGTTTGAGGGGACTGTGAGTAATTCTCTTAGACCAAGAAAAATGCTTCAAGCCAGGAGATCCAGCCAAGCCAAATGACTTTTGGGTTATCACACTAGTCCTTGATTTGAACTCTGCACTCCCTCCAAACCCCATCATAGGGGATGGGGATCGAGGACTCTGTTGACCTCTCTTAGACTGGGGCTCTCAGTCCAGAACATTAGCCTGAATCAATAAATATTTCACAGAGAATCACAGAATGTTAGAAAGGAAAGGGGCCTTGGGAATCATCTAGTTCAATCTTCTTATTTTCCTGATAAGGAAGCAGACTCAGAAATTACATGACCTTCTCAAGGTCACACAGCTGCTCAGTAACAGAGCTGTGCCTGGAACTCAGGCCGCCCACGCCACTTGTATTAACTAGGCCGTGCTTTCTCCTAATGATTTATATTTGCCTGAATTCCATTTATCTCCCTGGGAGTCTGGATTGATGTGTCTGCTCTGGCTGGGCACATCATTGCTCAGCACTTAAAATACAACACACTCCCTTTGCTTTTGCTCTTCACATGCTAACCACGAAGTATGAGACGAAGCTGCCACTCAGGGCTCAAGCTGATGACAATTTCATTAACTCTGTGTTTCTGGGCTTTGGCAATCCACTCATCCCATAATTGTGCTAAGCTCATTCTGGTGAAAAGTGCATGAGGATTTCTGAGCAGTTCATAACGAGGAAGTCATTGTTAGAGATTCAACAAAATTAGTATTACATATTCATGAATACTTAAAAATACCAGCATCTGAGATATCAGAACAGAAATGGATGCAGTGGCCCTGGCCTCCTGCATTTACACACATCATTTTGGGGGATCCCTTGCACAGTAGCTTGATGAGAGAGGTCTCTGAAACTGCCTGGGACTAAAAGATAAACATCTTTTCACTTGGCAAAGTGCCCTTGTGAGATATGGGGTGCAGGCAGTAGTTCTGACCACACAACCATGGGAATGTAGCACCTGGAAGAATTTTACTTTGGTCTTCTTTAGCCCTTTCTTCCCCTCCAATTCCTGTTTCTGCCTTTAATTTGAGTTTGGGGTATAAAGCGACCTGAAACTCCGTGAAAATGTTTTTATTCTGCCATCAAGTTAGGGGAATATGTTTTGGCACCATGGCCAGCAGATAGGGGGATGAATTCAGAATTTCTCTATTTAGATAGAAGCCAAGGCCAATGCAAATCTTTGTGCCAACAATGCTGTTATATGCCACTTAAGCTTTTGCCATTAGAGCTAATCAAGCTATTTTTCTCCTGATTTAGTTTTCTGAGACTCACAGAAGGAGGGAGGTCCAGATACAATCTCATTTTGAATAGATCAAACAGCTCTGATATGTATGGTGTAATTTTTCCTGACCCTCTAAGATGTCCATCCCTGTTGTAGTGTTAATTGATCTGCCAATAGTCAGTCAGATCTCCCACTTGGGAAAACATGTGAAATAAAGTCTCTCACTTAAAGGTAAATGTTTTACTTCTTTCTAATTTTCTTTTGGATTTATTTCCTAGCCTTCATTTTTAAGGAAAACAATAAAAATACCTTGCATTGATATGCTTTTTCTAACTCGGTCCAAGTGCATTTGTACTTGTCAGTGTTATGTGGAATGGCAAGCTCCCAGACTTTCTCATTGTGGGTTCTTATCCTACGAAGTTTGAAGAATAAAATTTGTGAATGAAAAGACTTTTTTAGTAAAAGTGTGGAAATTTATTGGAAGCATATACAAACTTCCCCTGGAGAGGGGTCTCCAAATGGGAAAAACCTGCTTTCTCTCTCTAAAATGGAAAAATAAACACAACAACAACAGTCCTCTCATCTAAGTATCTTTGTCTACTGACTTATATGTGTTGGTAGCTCTTTGTCCATCTCACTTTCTAATAAGACCCTTCCTTAATTTATGTCCCCTATGGTCTTCTAATTGGCTACTTTCCTGCAGGGTATCAGTTTCAAAGTTCAAAGCTCACCTGGTACCCCCCTCTTCTTCTTCCCCCAATCTTGTAACATTCCTCTGTCCTCTGTGAAGGGAAGATAAACAGTTTGGCAGCTTGGAGCTATCTCCACTCATTACATATGCATTCCTTTCCCATGGATCCCCTTTCCTTAAAACTTCCTTTCCTGCCCCTAAAATTCCTTTTATCAGAATCTAAGTAACATAAACCAGCAGGGTTTATTTCTTGTTGACATTACATAGATTGACCGGGATATCTGATCTCTGTCATCCTCACTCCTAGTCACCTTCCAGAATGTGGCCAGTTCTTGTGGAAGAGGGAAAGAGGATGTGGTAAAATTATGCCTAGCTCATAGAGCTTCCATTCAGAAGTGATACACAACCCTTCTGCTAATATGTTATTAGTCAAAGAAAGCCCCATGACCGCATGTAATTTTAAAGAGGAAGAAGGCACAATCCTACCATATGCCCAGGAGAAGAAAAGGCAACATGCATTGAGCAACAATAATGATTACCAATGCTTTCTTAAATTATCTAATTTTATTTCTGAGTATTTATAGTAGCTCTGTTCTGGTCATAGCCAAAAGAAAATTGTAGATTTATACTAGTTCCTCCAACACAATAGTTCCCGAACTGTTAGACTTCACAGATAGACAAATCTTTCAATTGGGGGGAGGGGAGGCAGTCTGCTTTACATAGGGTTGCTTATCTTCTATTTTGTTAACCATCTGTCATCACCATCATTTTATAAAAGAAAATTCAGAAATTGTAAAATTGTGAGAACACATAAAATGTAGGAAGCATATAATCTCAAACTAAAGGTTAGCTCCTCAGATACATCTAGCTTTATGAATAATACTTAATATTGCCTTTATTTTTTCTGTAACTTCTTGATAACTTTAATGATCTAGTATTTGCGAGCTTCTGCACTGAGAGATCACAACCCCAAACTGTATCATGAATCACATATATAAGCATATACAGAAGGAGCTGAAATATTAAATGAACCAATGAGGGGTATGAGTGGAGGTAAAGTTTTACTAGTTATGCAAGTAGAAAGTAGATTGTTGGGTTGAGGCATAAAAATTAATTACTATTTCATAAAACAGGTTTGGATAAGGATTGACTGAATGGTCCAAGCTAGATTCTAGAAGGAAAGGAGGAATGAGTAAAAGGTTTGGAGCCTAGGTTAAAAGCCTTGACCTTGGGATTTTTCAAAGGTATGTTTGAAGACAACTGAAGTTGGAGATATGCAAGGTATACGCCTCAAATTAGAAGATCTGCGAAGGCAAGTATTTGGCCCCTTGGAGCTTATATATCTGTATGGGTTAACTTTAGACTGTGGTATATGTGTAGGAGAGTAGAGGAGAGGATGTTGGGATCATAGTGGCCTTCTTGGATTCTGAACATTGCACTTAGGAGACTGATTGTCTACTCTGTTGGTCAGTAAGAAGCTGTAGAAAGAGCTATATGAGAGGGATGCTTTACTTTGAGATAAAGCAGAATTTGGCTACTAATTCATTGTGAAAATGAAGGCAAGACGGGAGCTGAAGATTAATCTGTGGTTTCTGTGTTCAAATCAGAGCTGCTGACACTTTTGCACATCAGGAGCATAATGATAATGGAGCCAAGAGAATCTCATTAGGAGACAGGAAAAAGGAATTCTATTAGAGTATACAGTATTATCCAATTTTGTAGTCCTCTCCTTTCTCCCAATAAATACCCTAAGCATTAAGGAACTATTGTGAGAGCTCCCTTTCCAATTGAAGACCTCCATATTTTGCAGAGAACACTATTGTGATCATTGGAAGTGATGGGTTAGGCATTAGAGTATGCTTATCAAAATTCAGCTCAGTTGTGGAATAGTAATTCCAGGAAATGTGTGTTGAGTTAGGCAAACTATTCATTTGAGAAAATAACCAATATCATCTCAGACATGTTAAGGTTTTATATGAAGGGTATCATACTAATATGCAAATCTATAACTATTGACATTAGAACATGTGGAGAAAATATGTGTAAAGCCATCTTTACTTTAGGAAACACCCAACAACAATGATTTATTTAGTGTGATTTTATTAGCCCTTCCGTTAAACTACCAAGATGGCCCAGAATCTCTGGGGTTCTGAATTCTTGCTTGAGAAACTTGTACACCCAAGTAAAGTGGAAGTTTGCAAATACTACTGGAATGAGGAGGTAGAAGTCCTGGGCTTTGGTTTGGCTTGGTTTACTCTGGACCTTTGGGGCCGTCCACTTCACTTCACTTCACTTCACTTCACTTCACTTCACTTCACTTCACTTCACTTCACTTCTCTAGATCTCCACTTCCTCAGACATGAAATCAGAGTTAGATTGGTTGACCTCTAAAATTTGTTCTGGTTTTCTGATTGTATTAGTATGTAATTTTCAAAATGGAAATATAAATTGGCTCCTGGCAAAACTGTTTGAATTTCCAGATTGTTCACATAAGCAACCATGGGTGGACTTTGTGCCAATCCAAAATCCTTTCAGAATGGCTGGTGTCATTTCTTTTCCATTTGATTACACAGGATTTTTTGGTGTAAAAAATTTTTTTTTTAAATTAATTCTTCTCTTGCTGTCTGATTCATTCATTTATATTACAACCCACAGCTTGAGATATGACATTTCCTTTCATTCTGGTGAAATTGTGATGTCACAAAATTTGAATTGATGCATCTAACTGAATCAAGCAGAAGGTGCATGATAATTACAAATGAGAATGCTCCTATCTACACACACATGTGTCTAGGTAATCAGCAATGATGGGAAAGACATATAGGCAAGGTACTAGGTAAAAGTTTGCCAGGCTGTGGTTCTAGGCAAATTCATTTTTAGATATAGCATCTTTTTTTCAAAATTGTAGGGAATGCTTGAATACTCAGGAAAGAAGCAATTCAGCATTACTTGTGCACAATGGACCACTGCCAAGAGAATCATAATCACTTGGCCTTTAGTTCTTGATTTCCAAATTCATTAACCTCAGAGGTGCTAATGTTCCTTAGATTTGGAATTTCTTCTAGTGTGAAGAAAGGCAATTATATTTACTTTACAAATTATAATACAGATAGACAGCTTATCCCCAGAATCTCTGGGATTCTGACCAGATAACTATATTTTGGTTCATGAATGGTGTGTATGTGCTTCAGAAAGTTTGGCATTGAGAAATGCATACTATTTCGCACCAATCAAAAAATTTTAATAGTATTGCAGCTTTATGTGAAAGCCAAAAGTGACACAGGTGTTTTTTGTCTTTGTTTTTACTATGAGCTCTTGATGATTATTCTGAATATCCAAAGTCATCCTTTATAATAAAAGGTTAATATGCAAATCAACCGAACGGCAGAACAACTGGTGGCTATGATGTGCACTGATCACCAGGGGGCAGATGCTCAATGCAGGAGCTGCCTCCTGGTGGTCAGTGTGCTCCCATAGGGGAAGCTGTCACTCAGATATCCCCTGAGGGCTCCCGGACTGCGAGAGGGTGCAGGCTGGGCTGAGGCAACCACCCCCCGCCCCCGTGCATGAATTTCATGCACCGGGCCTCTAGTTAAAACATAAGCAATTTGACATGTTCATGAAGAGCTCTTCAGTTTTCCCTGTAACAAAGAGGGTTTCCCCTCTTGTTGTTGGTTTTATATGGCAAATTTTAGAGAGTTTTATAGCAGGGCAATAATTCAAAGTTAAGATAGTTGTATTATATAGAATTTCATTGCTTATATAATACTAGAGGCCTGGTGCACGAAATTCGTGCACTGGGGGGGGGGCTGATCCCTCAGCCCGGCCTGCACCCTCTTGCAGTCCAGGACCCCTCACTCCTTACTGCCTGCCTACTTGCTACTCCTTACCACTCAGCTTGCTGCTCCTTAGCACTGCCACAGAGGTGGGAGAGGCTCCCACCACCGCTTCTGTGCTCGCCAGCTGTGAGCCCGGCTTCTGGCTGAGTGGCGCTCCCTCTGTGGGAACACACTGACCACCAGGGGGCAGCTCCTGCATTGAACACCTGCCCCCTGGTGGTCAGTGCGCATCATAGCAACTGGTCGTTTAGGTCTTTCTGCCATAATGGTTGCTTAGGCTTTTATTATATAGATATTCATTACCCTGCCCTGGGGTTGTGGGGAGGAAAGAGGCAGAGAAGGTTTTATTATTGGAATACCAAATTAGTCTTATCCATATCTCAGACTTAAGAAAATATACATCTACTATTGTTCCCCAGAATTCAGTTATTCCTCTTGACTTCAGTATTTCTGAAGCTAGTAAAACTTTTCCCCCAACTCTTGAGGCATACAACATTGAGTTGATATTTAACATCTCCTCTTTTCTTCTTTACTCTTTGCCTTTGATCATTTGATAATTCCTAGCACTTTTATCTTTTTAAATTATCTGTTCTCTCTATACCTTTACACATAAACCATGGCCCTAGCCTATGAAGTCATCTTTCTGCCTCCAGAATTTTTCTCATTTAATTTATTTTGCACATCATAGACAGATTAATTTTATTAAAGGGCGCTTTATGTCATTCTTCTGCTTTAAAATCTTTAATGGTTTCCAATTTTATACAGAATAAAGTTTCAAACTGTTTGGTCTGGCATTGGAAGATATTTCAAGTTTTTATTACAGCCTTATCTAAGTTCCACCCAGTCTGGTCACTAGAAAGTAAACATATTTCAAGGGCTTAAATTTTTTTTGTTCCTTCCATCTGAAAAAGAAAAGGAGAAATGTTGAAAAATGTAATGAGGTGTCTCGGATGGGATCCTAAAACAGGAGAGGACTTTAGATTTAAAAAACAAAACAAAAGAAATCTGAAATAACAATAATGAAAGGACTCCTCAGTGTGTATCATTTTGGGGGTAGGAAGCCTAATGGCTGGTTCTGAGGCTCCCTGCAATTTTCTGAATGTCCTGTGATCAAATAGTCTCAACTTGACTAACTTTAGATAGGTATTTTCTGGACTCTAGGCCCCTGACCTCTTTTTCTTAAGGCATATACTTTTAACACATATATACGGTAGGCATATAACTTTCTGACTTAGGGATGACATATTCATCACTGTAATATGGTTGGGAGGTGTGTATCTTCCTTTGAAATTGTTTATGTCAAGGGGTCCTCAAAGAAAGACCCAGGGGCCACTCAGCTGGTATGACTCAGTGTTTGAGGGTCAACCTATGAACCAGGAGGTCACTATTTGATTCCTGTCAGGGCACATGCCAGGGTTGTGGGCTTGGCCCCCAGTAGGGACTCTGCAGGAAGCAGCTGATCAATGATCCTCTCTCATCATTAATGTTTCTATCTCTCTCTCCCTTTCCCTTCCTATCTGAAATCAATAAAAAAATATTTTAAAAAAGATCCATGGGCCAAATTGGCCCCTGCCTGTTTTATAAATAAAGTTTTATTGGGCATCAGCCATGTTTATTCCTTTTTGTACTGTCACATGTCTATGGCTGTGGCAAAGTTGAATAGTTGCAACAGAGAAGCTATAGTCCTCAAAGCTTAAAAAAAATTATTGTATGACCCTTTATAAAAAAGTGTGCCAACCCCTGGTTTGTATCACCAGTTATTCAAACTGCAGTAAGACAATGTTTGTTTGTTTTTCCCCACCAAAAGGGAAGAAAGTACCTTCACTTACTTATCAACCAATACAGTTCAATAAATATGCAACAGCACAGCATGGTTGTTGATAGTATGGGTTATGGAACCAGAGACTTAGTTTGGCTTTGAAATGTGACTTTACCCTTTACTACCTGGATGACAATCAACTTGTTAGTAACTTTTCTGTGCCTCAATTTCCTCACCTATAAAACAGAGATAAACCATTGGGTCCTTAAGGGGATTAAATTAGTCAGCAAATGTAAACACTCAGAACATTAGCACATAGTTAGCATCGTATATATATTAGCCATTATTATTATTAATAGCAGTATATCATTACTACAGACAGGATCTCTCTTTTTTGAAGGGGGATAAAGAACCAGATTGGTAATTATTGCCTAAGCAACCCTGTGACTAGGGACAATTAATGCTCATAATATTCTGTTACCAGTTATCTTGTCTATTTTGTTTTTAGCACTGTCCTACCCCTACTAATGTGTGTCCCATTTTAACAGGGTCTTCCTTAATTTGTTGATAACCAATACTGGAACCCACAGCTATGCAAAAACTTGCAGTATTCAAAGGAATAAATTAGTAATGGTGGAATTTCATGCATAATGGCAGAAGTGAGAAAGATAGAAACGATTCCATTGTTTTCCTCCTAAATTACAGTTTTGTTCTAAAGTTTACATTTCCCTTAAAGTTCATTTGGTAGCATTCCCAACCACCGCCTCTCTTCTTTTTGTTCTGCCTACTACTCTCCCAACTTGCAATAAGAGCCTTGAATTCAAGTTGACCTTCTGTTCCTCAGATATAAAATAGGGATAAAGCTGCTCTGCCTATCTCATCGAAGTGTTTGTTTTCAACATCAAATATAACTAAAATCCAGTCTTTCTGACCCTCCTTCATTGGCCCCTTGCTTCCTCTCATCAACTTTCCCTCCCCAGCTTTCCATCTAATTTCCAATCTCCTATGAAATCTCATTCCTTCTCTCCATAGCTGCAGGTCCTATGTGGCTACCTTTGTTAGTGTCTTCCCCCTCTTCTCCTTGCTAGATTCTTATCACAGTGCCTCTAGGGAACAAGCAATTGCATTTCAGCCTCAGGGCTTTTGCACTTGCTGTTCCTTCTGCTTGGAAGTCTCTTCCCCCAAATGTGTTCTTCTTTAGGGTCTCTTCTTAGGTGTCAATTCTCCTAAAAGGACTTTTATGACCATCCTATTTAAGTTGTCACTGTTTACCATTTTGCAACCTGGTATCCTGCTTTGTTTTTCATCACAGTGCTTGTCATTACTGTGATGAAAAGTTTATTGTTGTCTGCCTTCCCTCTAGAATGTAAGCACCACTAGGATAAGATTTTGTCTATTTTATTCACTGCTGTGTTCCCGGCACTGAGAACTATAATTGGCACACGACAGGCATTCAATATAAAGTTGTCAAATAAATGAAAGGACATGAGGGTTTGCATATTAACTTGCTTTAAAAATTCACAAAGTTGGAAGGCAATTTAAGAGATGAGGCTGAATAACTTTTGCTTTTCTATTTCTTGCCCCTGCCACTGTTAAAATATCCCTTTTATCTCTCCCGACCTACTGACCTCATTCTTGCTGGACCTCCTTCATTGGCCCCTGGCTTCCTTTCATCAACTTTCTCTCACCAGCTTTCCATCTAATTTCCAATCTCCTCTGAAATATCATTCCTTCTCTCTTGCTTCTTAATCTCTGACCCCACTGGGTACTCTATAACGCTATCACATCGATGCATCAGACAGCAGAGCTGTTCTGGAGGTATGAGACAGTGACACAGTTAAGTAATGGATAAACGATTTTAGAAGTCATAGCACCTTGTGAGCTATTATTAATATAGAAACTATCAAATGAGCTCAAACTGCTTGAATTCTTTAATGGACTTGTAGAGGGGATTCTCTGGCGAACACCAGAAAATACGGTACATAATTTGAAATGGGGTACTTGCTCCCTTTAAATAATCCTTCTAAATCTGACAAATATGTCAGGACAAGGTTGGGAAGGAAAGCCTTGTGGGAAGATACCCATAGTCTCTATTGTTCCTTGATTCCTGGTTCTCTTCCCCCTCTCTTATCTGCCTTTGGCTGTTGCAGAATTTAGAGCAAAGATAGGATTCATCACCCAGACTTTGGCCACAGTGACCACATTGATCTCCTAACTTGAATTCTTTTGGTTTTAAATTAGCACAGTCTCACACCTGACAGAATGGTTATTATCAACAAATGATAAGTGAGGATGTGGAGAAAAGGGAACCCTAGTACACTTCTTGTAGGAATGCAGACTGGTGCAGCCATTATGGAAAACAGTGCGGAGTTTCTTTAAAAAATTAAAAATTAAATTGCCATTTGACCCAGTGATCCCACTTCCAGGAATATATCCTAAGGATCCTGAATTGCCAATCAGAAAGAATTGGTATAGCAGTGCTATTTACAATAGCTAACATCTGAAAACAGCCCAAGTGCCCATCAGTAGATGAGTGGATAAAAAGCAGTGGTACATTTACCCAACGGAATACTATGCAGCTATAAAAAAGAAGGATCTTTTACCATTTGAGACCGCATGGAGAGACCTGGAGAGTATTATGCTAAGCAAAATAAGCCAGTCAGAGAAAGACACGAGTTACATGATCCCACTTATATGTGGAATCTAATAAATAAAATAAACGGATGAACAATATAGATCCAGAGACATTGAAGCATGCAACAGAGTGATGAATTTCAGAGGGAATTTGGGAGGGAGAAGGAGGGAAGAGATTAACCAAAAAATTTATGTACATATATGCATAACCCATGAATAGACAATAGTGTGGGGAAAGCCTGGAGAGGGGGTAGGAGCAAAATGGAGGGGGGTCAATGAGGGAAATAAGGGGGACATCTGTAATACTTTCAACAATGAAGATAATTAAAAAAAAAAAAAAAAAAAAGACAGCCTAAAGTTCCCTTAATGGGAACTCTGGAAAACAAAGAATTTTGCAAAGACAATAAAAGGACAAAATAAAAGAAACAAATGAATTAGGACAGCTCTGTCAGGAGCCAAGAGTTGGTCAAAGGATTAACTCAGACCTTCAGTAAGTTACTGAAACAGAAACTCAAGGAAACTAGGCCCACTTCCTCTTGCCTGAGGACAAAGCATTCCTTCTGTAGCCGCCCTTCACCGCCACACCCTTTATCTATAGTCCGCACCCTTTAAGACTTTAGCCGATTATCTAGGTCAGCCCCCACCCCTCCTAGGCATCTCCCCTTCTAAAAACCACATATAAGGAACACTGTAAGAATAAAATTTCGAGGCTTGATTAGAAACCCTTTTGTTTTGCCTCCATTCTTCTGTGTCCCTTGTCTGTCTCTCATTCTCTTAGGTGCACCGCCTCGGTACCCCTGTTAGAAGACCCCGCTGGCCGGGGCACAGCTCTAGAGGATGTGTGGATAGACAAATTGAGGTCTTTAGGAGGACCTTGTAGGAAGAACATATTAAGGTTGCTATCTATCATCTCAGGGCTATGGTTTTCTAAGCATTTGGAGAACAAGTGCCACAATCTAACCTCTCAGGTGGAGTATCTGAGGAAGAAAGAGCATACATTAAAAAGAGAGAGAATCAGGATCATGAGATTGATCTGTGGACTAGGAGTGGCTGATTTTGAAAATAACAAGGGATGTCTCCAATCCTGGCTCTTGAGAAACATATGGCAGGCTCATAAGGAGAGAGGCAGTAATCAGAAGTGAGTTAGTGAGGAGTGGCTAGAAGAACCAAGGATAAAGTTCCCTATGGTCCTAGGGCTTTGCATTAGAGGATAGCTCAGTTTGGGGGCATGGAGTGACTTGATAGGCATGGAGGTGATGGGATTTTACATTTGAATGCAGAACACAGTGTGAGAGCACTTAGGAGAAGGCCAACACTGGAAACATCTGGAAATGTTACATGTTACTGCTGGGACCTGGCAGTCATGTCGTTATGCTGAGAGGGGTAGAAAAGATCTTCAGACACTATCTTGGAAAGGTTTACAGGAGTTGGATCCCCCTTACCACACCTTAATATGGACCCTGTGATAGGGGTAGATTTATTGCTTCATCTTTATTCCTGGGGTCCATTTACATTTCCAGGTTTGTGTTGGGGAAAGAAGCGTTGAGCAGAGAAGTGGGTTTACAGACAAGCTCAGCTTTCTAGGCATACATGTCCCATTTCCGTACCTTCAGTCTATCCTGTACTTTGTCCATCTGCCTTTTTGCTCAGACAAATAGGCCATCTGTGGGCACTTTTTAAGGACTTGTTACTATGTTTCAAGCATTGTGATATCTGCTTTCCTAATTTACTTGATCATTTCCAAATTCCAGGAACTAGAATTCATTATGGTCCCAATTCTAATTGTTCAAGTTCACACAGTAAGAGGCAGATCTAGGCTATGTTCTTGTCTTTTTTATTACAAAACCCAAGCATTTAACCTATATCCAGTGCACATTTTTAGGGTGGCTATAGATAAGAGCATTTAGTACAGGGTTAGGTCCACTGCAGGTACCCAAATATTAAGAGGAATATTTTTATTATGCAAATAATACTGGCCTCCACAACTAGAGCCTTAAAAGTAGATTTTCACCAGCCTTCTAGAGAACAGCTGCAAATATGGAAGCTGAGAAAATGTTTTGGGTCAAACAGATATTGATGTGGCCTGAATTTATTTCCTAGAGTTAAATGTAAGTCTAGAAACTAGAGCTATTGTCAAAGTGTCAGTGTGGGAAATAAATTTGAATTCTGTCAGGTTAAAAAAAAATAAAAAATCTGTAAGTAAGCTAGCCTTAAGCCACACAGGATTTCTTTGGGTACTGACCGAATGTCACATTCCTTCCATACACACCCATAAGTCCTTCAGGATCCCTGGCTTCTCTCTTCTTCCTGCATTTATCCCTGCAAGTCATCTTATTATCTCTTTGACCACAAGCCTAAGGCTGGAGAGGGAAGGCAAGCACTATCTCTGCCACTCAAGTCCTTTGGGAAGAAGACCTCTTACTATCAGTTTCCTCTTCAATATAAAAGGTCAAGTTTATGTAAGACTTGCTTGATTTTCAGAATCTGAATCCACTTAGCCTGTCTTCCTGAGTGAGCTAAGTTGTAATGGTTGCAAGGCAGGTCATTTTTCCTCAACCTCTCAGGGCTGCTCAAAAGTCATTTAGAAGTCAATAATCCTATGTAATCCTATATAATAAAAGGCTAATATGCAAATTGTCCCCACAGGTGGGAGTTGGACTGACCGGGAGTTAGACATACACTGACCACCAGGGGATGGCGGGGTACATGGCGGGGGAAGGGAGGCCTTGGCCAGCAGCTGGCAGCCACCAGGGATCCTACTGTGCATGTATTTTCTGCACTGGGCCTCTAGTATTGTAATAACTATGTATGGTGCCAGGTGGAAATATCAGGGGAAACAATGTAAAGCATATGATGGTCTGACCACTATGCTGTACAGCTGAAACTAATACAAAAAATATTGAATGTAACCTATAATAAAAAATAAAATTAAAAAAGTAAACTATAAAAAGGAGGTAGCATATGAAAAGAAAACTACTTTTGCAAATAATCTATACTAATACAAGGGTAATATGCTAATTAGACCAGGTGACTGGACATCTTCCGGATGTCCGACTTCCTTCCAGACAGTTAGGGGGTGACCAGGCTGGCAGGGGGGCAGTTGGGGGGTGACCAGGCTGGCTGGGGGCAGTTGGGGGGTGACCAGGCCAGCAGGGGTGCAGTTGGGGGGTGACCAGGCTGGCAGGGCAGCAGTTAGGGGCAATCAGGCAGGCAGGGGTGCAGTTGAGGGGTGGCCAGGCCGGCAGGGAGGCAGTTAGGGGGCGGTCAGGCAGGCAGGCGAGCGGTTAAGAGCCAGCGGTCCCAGATTGCAAGAGGGATGTCCCAGATTGGAGAGGGTGCAGGCCAGGCTGAGGGAATCCCCCATGCACGAATTTCATGCACTGGGCCTCTAGTATTATCATAAAAAGAACAGAACTAAATGAGAAAGAACATTATAGATTTGAGTTCAGGACTTATTTTTGAAATATTTTTGTTCTTTCCAAATGAGAGTTAAAAATATAATAGGCATTTTGAAGCTGTCACAAGGTCCCCCAATACCTCTAGACATGAGTGATTTTCATTTTTATTTCTACATTCAAAAGATGCTTCTGGAATCTTACGGTATTGAGACAAAAGTCATTGAGACAAAAGTCAGCGATCTCTAGCCCAGTGCTGCCCTGCTTCTCTGAGTATTCATCTGTAAGAGAGGTGGTGGGAAGATATGTGAATGTAGAATGAGCTAGATTCCTTTTCCAACTTGAGCTATGCAAATGTCATGAGTCAGAGTTGCATAGGCACCTGCTTTGTGGATGGATCACAAGGACTTGCATGACTGACCACATCACATTTATTTTCTTCTCTGCGTATCTTTCTGAAAAACTACTTTTCTGGTGAGTCAATAAAGAGATTTGAAGGGAAAATATGTAAATATAATGGAAATGGATAAATACACATGTTATTCACACAGAAAAAGAAGTCAATTAGAGTCACCAAAGGCAATTACTTCTTAAACAGCACAGCTTCCTTGAGTTCCTGGGGTCGGTGGGGGCAGGGCAGGGGGAGGAGTGTGGGCAGTCAGGTAAGAGTGGATGCTGTGACAGTTTCTGTCCTTCTTTAGTCACCTGTTCTACCTGGAGGATCAGTTTGAATTTGCAAGAAGGGATTATTATATTCTCTTCCCTCAGGCAGGGCTAATCACTCCCAGTCCCTCCAATTTTAGATTCCCTGGCTGTGCTCAGAACAATTACAAGTAAAGAAAACACCAATGCTCCTGCACTAATATATTAGACAGTGCTTACCTAATTAATAAGGTTACAGGGTCCTGCCGGATTATAATCATAAGGTATCAGCCATGTACACAATCTACTCTTGAAGAATAGCAAGTAGAACTCAGGGAGTGCAATAGGGGGCATATCACAGGACCACAGTCAGGTGTGCTGAGGCCTGACAGGGTGATGGAGTGCATGGGCTATTGTTTGCAGCAGTGGCCTGGGAATTAATGACTCTGAGCCTTTCCAAGGATCACAGTGTTTTGGACAATCTTGGGCAAATCATTTAGGGATGTTAAGTCAGGGACAATCAATCTCATCGTTTTTGATACCGTCCTATTAAATGCTGATACTTTTCCTTTTGGTGTTTCTGGGAAAGACTCATGACATACCATGATTCAGGAAGCAGGATAGTGGCCGGTAATTGTGGGGAAATGGATCTATCTCCATAAACTGTTTTCCCTAACAAGTCCTGGTGGTTTGGAAGGCAGCATGAGGCAACCCTGTATGAATCTTGTTTTGTTGTGAAGCCCTCCCACTGATGCATTGTGATCACGGCAAGGTTAGAGCTTTCTGTTTCCTTAAAACACACAGTGGCTGTCCTTCAGTCTAGGGAAAAAAGGCTGTAAAGATTGTTGTTTGATTTTAACATTTCTTTGTTGGGACTCAGTAATGATGTTAATAAACCACAAAATGTGCAAAATGTGTGCCGGAGGCTGCTTGCCCTGGAAGGCACCTGTCCAAATGTCATGCATTCAGAAGCCTGGTTCCATTTTAGATCTCTGCAAATGAAGGAAAAGTGAGGTGTCACTATTCGTAAGAATATGGATGTTAAATGATTACCTGAAGGGGGAGAGGCAATAAATATGTTGTGTTTCTCATTCCTTGTAGGTTACTTCCTTCTTTACATGTTTTCTCTAACTTCCCTTGCTGGCACACACTTGCTCTCCAACCCTCAAGTCTCTTTTTTGTAGTTCCCTGTGGATAATATTTAGTAGTTTATGTGGGATCTTAAGAAACTCTCAGGGCATGCTGTCATCACAAAGAAACCCCTAGGACATACTCTATTCATAACCAGACCCATTTTATGATCTAGAATGTCAGGTCGTACCCCATGTTAGGGATAACACATGAGGAAGTTGATATCTGCTGGAACTCCCAGCATCTTTGACCAGCTTTATACTTCTACCAGAGTTTCAAGGACGCACACTTCATGGCTACTCCAAGAAAATCAGTCTCCTGGTGAGTTAGGCTGGATCCCTCAGGACCACAAGGGTTCCCTTCACTTGGCATTGGTGGGTCTAAGGTGTAGGTAGGAAACAATGTACTTCTAGAGTAAACCTTAAAATGTAAGCATGGCCAGACCCTAGGGAAGGCAATCTAAGGCAGAGAAGGGGACTGGGAAAGGTCACCCCATTGCCTAGACTACAGTTTGCCTAAGGGTTGAGTTTTAGCCCCTATAAATTCATCTGTGGAAGTCATAGATGGGAGAGAAGTATGGGACAGATTCCTCCTCACAGGCCTCAGAAAGAGCTAACCCTGCTGACACCCTGATCTCAGACTTCTAGATTCCAGGACTGTGAGACGTTACATTTCTATTGTTTAAGCCACCCAACTTGTGGTACCTGGTTTCCACAGCCCTAGCAGAGTAACACAGGTGCTCAGGCCAAACCTTCTGTGAAACGGAGGCAGTGAAGACCCTCCTCCGGATACAGTCAAGTACTTAGTACAGTTCATGACACACATTCGAAGCTGAATACATTTTGGCTATTGTTATTACCTAATTATTATACTATCATTATATCTGTCTGAAGATTCTCCCTATTCCCCCTTCTGTAATTCTCAACACAGTTAGCATATTAAGTTCTGATGTTGGCTGAAAACTAACTCCCTCAACTGTGCAGAATGATTCATTGGTTTATAAGCCCGAGTTTTAATTTCAGAGCTGAGTTAAGGAGATCCGAGCCTGCCATTGTGCCGGTGTAGAAAGGCAGGGATGTAGTGCAATGTAACACACTTCCGCTGGGAGATGGCACTGGAGTCCCCTCCCCTAACTTAATCTTTAAAGCTACTTATGGAAGGCTTTTGTTGAAACAGACAGGGTTTCTGCAATTAAATTACCATAGGTTAAAATGTTTCATTATGGCGTGATTCTATTACTGAAGTAGGCAGCAAATAAGCAGTGTAGTCTCCCTGGCTGCAAGCCTGCATTACTTGACACTGCATTACAAGACCAGCGTTCTTTTTAATAGGTGAAATAATATTAACCTTCAGATAGCTCTAAAAGAACATGTTCTCAAGAATATGGAATGGTAAGTTGTGCTCCACAACTCATTAAAGATGAAAGGTAACCACTGAGAAGACTGATCTTATGAAAAAATATGGCAAGCTACTGGCTGCTAGAAACTCCACTCTTTTGAGAGAGGGAGAGAGGCAGACTCAGGGTAGCTCAAAGCTGTTGGGATTAGGGAGGTTTTGATGCTTTCCTAACTTTGGAATGATAGCTGGTCCAGATATGTCATCTCTATCATCCTCCATCAGCCGACTTCCCTATCTCAAATAAGGCATTTATCTTCCAAAAGACTGCTTGGGTTCCAGTGAAACTCAGTGGACCCAGACAAATGGACTGCCTGCTCAGGGGCTTGTCACAATTCTCTGTGTGCAAACCTTTTATGGTTGGCAGGAGCTGTTTTTATGGACTTTGGGTTGCCGATTTGAGACAGACTCAGAGATACTTAAATAAATACTGACCCAAATTTAAAGTATGATTTTTTGAAATCAGGGGCCTTGCTTGACCAAATTGATCTTTCTTTAAAATGTGTTTCTATTTTGAGGTTTTGTCTACTTCAACTCACTGAAAAAAAGCTTTCAAATTTTTCAAATCTGGTTTTGTTTTGTACTTGCTATTTGAAAAAGTAGCTGTTGGGAATAATAACTAAAATAAAATTATATTAGACAAATGGTTGTTTCCAACCAATGTGCCGCAGGGCATAATCAATAGCTCCACTGTTGGAAAATCAAATATGTTGACATAAATATTACTATTGTTTTTCTCTTTCCACTAACATTTTAGATTGTACCCTTACAGCATTTATTGTTCAAGGTTAGCAATCTTATTTTCATTGTGTTCTAGTAATTCTGCCCTCATCTTGTATAAACTGTTAATTGTCTCCTGCATATGTTATATAATTTCACTAGAATTTGTGTTTGCATATGCATAAATTATTTCTTTTCAGTAATAGTAGGTCAGTGTATTTTAATGTATTAATCTGTTTCTGTTTGCATATGTGTATTTTTCTCTACTCACTAATAGGCTGTTACTGTATGATTGTATATGTATATATTTTATGGTGATGTTTGGTATTAGTTAAAATGTACACATTTTATTTTCTAAACATAGTTAATTTTTATGCATTTAATATATTAAAATCATTCATGGAACAAACAACTAAAAGCATTAGCAAATATACAACTGAACTACCTATGGCAATACTGGTCTCTATTGTGAAAATTCTCTCCTCAATGACTCATAGTCATTTCTGCCATGGACTTAACATTTTATTTAATCACTAGAGGCCTGATGCACAAAATTTGTGCAAGAGTAGGCCTTCCTTCCCCTGGTTGCCAGCACTGGCTTCCCTCTGGCACCTGGGACCTGGGCTTCCCTCGCAGCCCCATCTTTATCCGGAAGGTCGTCCAGAAGGACGTCCGGTCTAATTAGCACATTACACTTTTATTATTATAGATGGCAATATTGTCACATACCCTTCTGCCCATACTTGGCACAGTCTGTATCAGTGACATATTTGAAAATGGTCATAAGCTCAGATTTTTTTGATTCAGTGATGAGAGCTTTTCAATTTAAATTAAACATATGTATTCTATTTCAGGTACATAAAGTCTGGCTAGAAATTACTCCACCACTACTCCCCAGGCTCCATACCCCCTACATTTATGCCCCCCAGGTAACCATCTCCAACCACTTCCCCACGACTCTGAGCAGAGCTACTAAGAGTCGTGGTGTGTTGGAGCCCAGCTCTCTGAGGAAGGTTAACAAGCCATTGGGGAGGATTGAGGCTGATGTGCTGACTTTTTTTTTTGGTTGTTGTTGTTTCTATTAATAATTCTTCTTGCTATTTCGAATTATTCAAGTAGTTATTTGTATAATTCTAAATACTGTGCTTTTATACCACAGTTTACCGATTTCAGGCAGTATCTATTGCCACTGTCTTGTGAAAGATGAGGAATAGAGCATACTTATACCAACTTGTGTCTTTCTCTCCTTTTACTCCTATCCGTTTGTTACTAATTATTTTTAGTAGATCCTCTACTGGCTACCTTTATGATTTCAAGTTTAAATCTCTATTCCTTGATATATCAAATGTAAGCAATGTCTTTTGACTCCTTATTACATAAGATGAAAAGTATGTTTTTCTTTTACCAAATTCTGTCAGCTGGACGGTTATTTTTACATTATATGGTGATAACATTCCAACTTTGTGAGGCTGGATTTAGGTGTAGGTTTTTGTTTGTTTTGTTTTTCTTTCGGCCAGTATGTTCCTTCAACTTGACTTTCTTTTTCTTGGCACTGGGAAATTTTATTTTTATTTTCTAAAAATTGTTATCTGTCATTTTTTTCTAGTTTCTCCTTCTGGAACTTTAATTATTGGATTAAAGGTTAATATATTGGATATCTTGGAGCGATGTTTTCATCTTTGTAAGTTTGGTCTGTGTTTTGGGAGATTGACTCGCCTTTATCTTCTATTGAATTTTTCATTCTATGATCAAAATTTTCGTTTTCAATTCACTAGGATTTCTATTATTCATAGAATAAATTCATCAATTCATCTTCTAATTTATGGCTGAATTATCTTTTGAAATCTCTCTGAGCTTACTAATTATGTATAAAAGTTATCTTTTATTCTTAATTTATCTCTATTTCATTTGGGATCACTTTTTCAGCTTGTTTGTCTTTATCCTTTCCTCCAATGTCTCGAGTTCCTGGACTGTTCACATTGATGTCTTCAATGCTAGGTAGCTGGCAAGGCTTCTTCTGGCATCATGTGGCTGTGCTCTCCCAAGGGCACTGTTCTTACAAACGAGTGGCTGCCAACTCAGTGTCTGTGAGCCAGGCATGTTAGCCTCAGTTCTCCCCACATGGCTAATTCACGTTCTTCAGAGAGCTGGTTTCCTGCTTCCCTCTGGGAGCCAACACCACTACTGTTGGCATCTCTGCACAGAGTTCTAGGGAGACAAGTGTGCCATACCAACTGGTGGTTCCTCCTTCTCATATTTTGAGTTCAGGCCTCTCCAAGATTCTGTGATGAAGAGTGGCTTCTACTTCCACTGCAACCCTTTCTTCTGTCCAGGTTAAACTTCAATATGATTCTGTTTATTTCTATCTTTCCAAACTTCAGCAGTGTTCCCTAATGAAGATCAACCTCCTATTCACAATGGTCTTTTGAATCAATTTTCCTTTGTGTAACGTTTTCCCTATTTCATTATGATTCTTTTTGAGAATGTGGGGTAAAGGTGTATGCTCAATTTACCTTGGAAAGCCCCCGTGAGGCAGATATTATTTATGACTTTCTCGGCATGCAGCTCTTGGGAACACTGGCTTTTCTACAGTGTCTTCCTGCTTCTTCAGAGGGAAGCATCAAAGCCCAGATCTACTTCTAGGAATATATTTCAAATGACAAGTGTACTCTTTTGTTACGGAAAATGTGAACACCTACAAAAGTAGAGAGAATAGTAAGATGAACTGCCACTTGGTCATTACTACGCAGCTTCAACAAATATCTCATGAGCAATCTTGTTTCCTCTTCACCTCTGTCCATTATATTCCCCACATGAAATTACTTTAAGGAAATCTTAGGCATCGCACCAGAACAAAAACTAGCAATATGGGGATAGATTTTCAAGCCAGATTTCAGACTTCGGAGGCTACTTTTGCCTGTCCCGGTTGTCCTGCCTGCTATTAGGTAAGCGACCTCATATGGTCATTGATGTCTGGGCTGCTCCCCTTGACCTACAGAGACATGAGCAATAGCATGGATGACTGAGAATGGATTTTTTCCTAATTCTAATTTATTTTTTAACGAAAGGGTGAGTTATTCAATTCATAGTTAGAAATACTGAAAGCAGTGAAGTAGAGTATATTAACTTTGAAATGATGTGTAGAGCTGCTTCTCATACTCTGGCAGCAGAACTGTTGTTTTCTGGGCTTCTGGCACCACATAGGCTTTTTATCTACTCACTAGTAGCCCATTTGCAGGAAAATCCTGCAAGCGGCTGTTGCGGTCGCGTGTGCTGCCGCTGCCGCCGCCTTTACGGCCACCGCGCCTGCACCCGCTCGCCACTGCCGCCTGCCCAGCTCTGCCCCGTTCCACCCCGCTCCAACCCCACCCTGGCTTTCCCTCTGGCAGCCACCTTGCTTTCCGCTTTTCCTCCCTCTTCCTTCTAAGTTGTCTTCAGTCTTCACTCCTCCCTCTCTCAGTGTATGCAAATTAACCTCCATCTTTGTTGGGTAATTTGCATACTCGCCCTGATTGGCTGGTGGGTGTGGCTTTGGCGGGTGGGCGTGGCTTGGGCATAGCGAAGATGCAGTCAATTTGCATATTACTATTTTATTAGGTAGGATTGGCAGCACCATGGCAGTACCTAGTACAAAATAGGAACTCACTATTGATCTTGATGGATTATTAGACATTTCCAAAAAGGTATTATTTCAGAATTGCAAATATGTTTTAACCCCAAAGCCATCTTCTTGGAGGGAATAGAAAGAGCCAGGAGTATTCAAGCCAGTTCTAGTTGAAGACTCCTAGGGCAAACTGCATTAGAGATTCACATAAAAGCCAAGGGTGGCCCTGATAGAAAATATTTCTGGAGGTACCTAGCATCATCTTTTGTCTCTGGCCTAGAAAAAACAATTCTACCTAAAAATAAAAAGAATTCTCAATGGCATGTAGTGTCAGATGTGTCTCAGTATTATCATATTTTTTAGAAGTTTCAGTTATTATGTTTATATGAATAATTCCCCTATATCTCTCTTTTCAGCTCAGATTTGTTACTCAAATTACAGGCTTTTTATCTACTTATTGGAAACACCCATGACAGTACCTAGTATACAATAGGGATTCAAATATTGAATTTGATGGACTATTAGACATTTATAAATATTTATTATATCAGAATTTAATTTTTTTTAAACCTCAAAGACATTTCCAGTTTCACAAGTTGCTAGCAGCACTCTAACTGTTGGTTGAGCAGGTGCTCCTTCACCATATACAGTTACCTACCAAGGCCTGTGTTTCCTTCCTTAGCATTTTCTCCCATATACACTTTTCAGTTTCCATATTCACTACCTTAAATCAGCTCTTCGTTAACTCTTGCTTGGACTAGAGCAGTAGCCTCCTGACTAATCCCCTGGATCTAGTCCTTCCTCTTACATCCTATTTTGAGATTGTGTCTGAAAAATCCACTTTGGTTGCTATCCCTGCTCACACTTCTGACCAGAAACCCTCAGTGATTCCTCATTGCCTGTGAAAGGATGTCCAATGCCTTTGTCTGGCACCGCAGGCTCTCCACACTTGCAAAACCAACAGTACCTTTGCAGTTTTCAGGTCACTTATCTCAACTTAATCACTTTGTTTATTTGTTTTTCTTCTTTATTGTCTGCCACTCCCACGGGTAATAAGCCCCTCCCCTCAATATATCCATCCATTCACAATGCCAAACACAATGTTGGATAAAAATCTATTAAATGAATGAATGTTTTCCACTCCACTCTGTAATTCTACACCGAACAATCTCAATTACTTACTATGTCCACAATTACAAAATGTTATTTACTACCTCTCATTTTGGCTTCTGCTCTTCTTTCTCTTTGGAATGTTCCCACCCTCCTCATCTCTACCTTCAATACCCTCTTCAAAGTCTATATTCTTCCTACTGCTTTCCCTGATCTGCCCTCCAAAGGCCCTGGTACTTTATTTGGACAGTCTCAGAGCATTTATAGCTTCCTACCGTATGCTGTACTTGTTTATGCATGTATCTTGGTTTTCTGTTAAAAAGTGTAAACTAGAGATTGGGAAGCATGTCTCCGTGTTTTGGAATCATGATTCCTATTTTTGCATGTCTTCCACGATTGTGGTACCCACTAAGGATGTTTGAATCACTCACACTTGCATTCACTCGTAAATGAGAAGTTGAAACCTATAAATATTTCACCCTTTTCTTCTCCACTTACTCTCCAAATCCCAACTATGTTCTTTATAATGTCAATCATTGACTGACCATTGAGTTTTCTTCTATTTTCTGTACATTATATATTTATGATGTGGTGAAATTCATCACTGGCATGGGGATTTGCTGACCCAACACGATGTGTTTTTAGACTCAAACTTCTATAATTGACTCTTGGGTTTCTGTTCACTCATTATTAATCTGGATAGATTCATGCTACTGAAACTGAGCACCATCTCTGAGAAAAACACAGTATAGAGCAGCTTCTGAATTTCATGTGCTTAATTTGAAATTGCATTAGACTCTAAGGTGTAAAACATGGGAATTCAGGAGCCAGCTCAGCTACTTGTTAGCACTATAACTTTGGCCAAATTTCTTCCCTTCTCTCTGACTCAACTTGCTCACTTGTGAAGTGGGGATAATAACAGGGCCTCATTTACAGATTTGTTTGAGGATTTAATGACTTAATACAAATAAATTAATTGTGCCTGACATGCTGGAAGCAAGTAGACAATAAAAGTTCACTTTTTAAAAGGAAAAGTCATTTAAAAAAATCTCATTTAAGGAGCATATCCAGTCTTGGGCATGGACCTCAAACCCCTGAGTTAGAATCGGGGGCAAGTGTTACCTCTCTGATTAGAGCCTTTCTCCCTACAATGGCTTTAGGAAAACCTTCCACTCTTACCCTTACCTAGGAGAACCTATGTGATGTGTTCTCTATTTATATTCCTGTCTAGCCATGTTGAATATCTTTTGCTTCCTCTAAAGTACTATAATTTCTCTCATCTTTGGGCTTTTGTATAAGCTGTTTTTTTGTGTGTGAGCAACACCTTTCCAACTTTAGTGTCAGTTCTTTAGTAATACCTTTCTTAATAACTCTTCCCTCATACCTCAAATTAGGTGTATCGCCTATGAATTGTGATAACCAAGATGGCATTAAATATTTAATATTTAGTGTAGCATCAATATAGTCAAAAAGACCATTCAATAGTCATGGCTCTGGAGTGAGGTCTTAGGAGCCCCTGGTTTCATTCTTTTAGTTGCCAGAGTGTGAGGCACTATTGGGCATCTAAGAGAGAGACTGGGGGAGCCAGGTTGATGTAGGTAGGCCCTCTGGGACCCAGTGTAGCCACTATATACTAAGTGGTATAAAAGTAATGAACTGTGTTAAAAGCTGGGCACCATGGCAGTTCTTTCTTTCTTTATTTTTAATCTTTACCCGAGAATTAGAGAGAGTGGAAGGGAAGGAGGAGGGGTAGAGAGAGAGAAACATCAATGTGAGAGAGACACATTGATTGGTTGCCTCCCACACACACCCTGACCCAGGCATGGGATTGAGCCTGCAACTAAGGTATATGCCCTTGATCGGGAATTGAACTAGTGACCCTTTGTCCATGGGCCAACATTTTAATCACAGGTAAACCAACTAGGCTCCATGGCAGTTCTTAATAGCTGAAGATCAGTTTTTACTGTGGCCCGTCATACTTCCTGTATCAACACTCTTGCCGTACTAATTCTGATTGTTTATTTTCTTGGACATATTTCCTGCCAAACTTTGAGTTCTAATCAATATACCCTTTTAATGATTGTCTTGGGTTGGTTTCCCTGAAAGTAGAGCCAATGTCAAGGGCTTGATGCAGATAGATTCTTTGAGAATTGATCCCAGGAAAAAGAAGTGAAGAAGTTGGGAGAAGAAGAGGAGAAAGAAGAAAAGCCCATGTTAAGGGTACATTTTCTAAGTCACTGCTATAAGCAATGAGGCTTAATTCTTTCCTGGTAGCAAGTGGAATTCTTCTTAAAACTGTCTTCTCAAGGAGGAAAGGCTAGAGAATTTATCCCCAGGATCACATTCTCCTGGCTGTGAGGGAGCATTTACTTCCCTTGCACATCTGGATTGCATGTTTGTGTGGAAAGAGGAGACTTAGCAGCGTTAGAAAAGGTCCGGGGACAGAAAGCAGAAAGGTACCAGGGCATGCATGAGGAGGGCACATCAATGGAGTGTGAGTTGTACTTGCACAGAACTCTCCATTGTAGTTGTCACTGAAATCTGAGGTGGCAAGAAGAAATTTGGAGTACAAAGTGAAGATTATGCTGCTTCTCATATGTCAGCACATATAATAAGTACCCTTCTACAGGGCTTATCCTGCTTACAGCATAATGTCAAGCAACTCATGGCATACTTTGACTCAATGAAAAGGCAAAATTTCCATCATCATTTTGAATTCTCATATGTTTGCCTGCAGTAAGATAATGACCTTCCCATGTGTTAACATGGGACATTAGCAAAAGTAAGAACAGAACAGGAAAGAAAAGGTAACCTAAAACTAAAAACATTTTACTTATGAGTTCCCTAGGTAGATGAAGATAGTCTTAATAATAGTATCATTTTTTTTCTCTGATTCTACTATTGGCTCTGAATTTTCAGACAACTGAGACAGTCTTTGGTAAAAGAATAATGAATGATAATTTTGACCTCAAATATTGACAATGCTATCCCTGTCTCAGACTCATTCATTTAGTTTTCAAAAATGATTTCTTTTAAAAAAGGATTCTAAATCCATTTCCTCTATTGTAATATGCATTTCCATTATAATTACCATTATTCAGTGCTTTTTCCATGTATGTATAGTACAAGTTTCCACCTTTTAAAAAAACCATTGAGAAGACATAGAGACATTCACAAACGCCTTCCTATATGTTTAAGTTCTGGTTAAAACATTTTGCTGTAGGAAGTGTGCAGTTTTGTAACCTGAAACCATATTTAAGTGCAATTGGGTTTGGGTTTCAACAATAGTGTCAAGATTACAACATCAACATAATTTATTTGTTTTTCAGGACCACCATTGGTTCAAACTTTGAGTTGAATTTCATAATTAATATTTTTTTCTAGACAAGGGTACATTAAAAAAACAACAACTGTGTCTTACGATTTTATAACTTAACACTAGTGGCCCGGTGTATGAAATTTGTGCACGGCGGGGGGGTATTCCTCAGCCCAGCCTGCACCCTCTCTGATCTGGGACCCCTTGGGGGATTTTAGACCCGATCCCTGTGGATTGGGCCTAAACTGGCAGTTAGACATCCCTCTCACAATCCAGGACCGCTGACTCCTAACCGCTCACCTGCCTGCCTGCCTGATCGCCCCTAACCACTCTGCCTGCCAGCCTGCTCGCCCCCAACTGACCCCCTCACCAGCCTGATCACCTCCACCTGCCCCCCTTGCCAGCCTGCTCGCCCTCAACTGCCCCGCCCTGCCAGCCAGCTCACTCCTAACTGCTTCCCATGCTGACCTGCTTGTCCCCAACTGCCCCCCTGCTGGCATGGTTGTCCCAAGTGCCCCTCCCCCACCAGCCTGATTGCCCTTAACCACCTCTGCCTCTGCCCCACCACCATGGATTTGTCCAGAAGGATGTCTGGAAGGTCTCCTGGTCTAATTAGCCTATTACTCTTTTAATAGTATAGGTAGATTATATAGGATAGGATTGCTTAAATGGGGAGAGGGGGGAAGCCTTTTTCAGCAGGAGGAGATGCTCTTGGCAGAGAAAAACACATAATCCCTATATCCGGACTGATAGCCAGCCATATACACTATACTCGCAAAGCGGTCATTAAAAAATGGAACTGCTTTCTTATACCTTACACCAAACAGCTATTGCCCTTAAAACTCCTCCTCAGCCCCCACCTTAGGTTCTGCCTTTGCTGTTCACCCAGATTAGGTTCTGATTGGTTGGTTTCTATGCCAGTCAGCATCAAAAGCTCCGCCTCCTAGGCAGCCATTAGCTCCTGGCACTTCACGCAGATTTGGTTCTGATTGGTCAGTTTCTATGCCAGTCAGTGTCCCTGGGCCTATCTCTGGGCCTGATCAAAGAGGCAGGGCTGATCAGCAGCCCGCTGGAGGCCGGGAGAGAAAGAGAGAGGCAATGGGCTTATCAACAGCTGCCACTGAGGCTGCAGATCAGACCCTGCCTCTCTCTCTCCAGGCCTCTCTCCAGGCCTAATCTGCAGCCCCCTTGGCAGTCAGTGCTGGATCACTGTGGCAACCCAGCACTGAATTCTGATGTTTGATTGTCCTGTCCAGTCATGACGACCCTAAGCTATTATTAATATAGATTTATAACTTAACAAAACCTTAGTCAAAACACCAACAGCTTTTAAGCAACCTTTGGACTTTTATATTACAAAATAGGTTCAAAATCTGAAAGATATAGAAACTGACACATTACTGGGTACAAAGTTGTAAAGTCAAAAAGTGATTGATCCAAAATTATTAGAGGGGAAACTAGAATCAGGTTGGTGAAATTCCAGGGACTCCTGTGGTTTGTACAGCATGCTGTTACCTTTAAGATGGAAGAATCTATCTCCTTGTGGAAATGTATTTAAATAAACTCTACTGAAGGTAGGTGTTGCATATATTTTCTCCTCTTCTTCTTACTAGCTTTTGCTTTGGTTGGACTTAGTAGAGATATTAGTAGAGAATAATACCCAAGCAGTTATTTTTTCATTCTTTCCTATTCTGCCCCACCTTTGCAGGTCAAGCTAAGTCATCAATTTACTTTGAGTAATAAAACAGATTTTGAAAGTAAAGCAGCATTTCCAGTGTTTGTTTGTTTTTTAGAACACAAGTCACATTATCTGAATTATGATTTGTGATCAACTATGTGTGTTGAATCCTCTATCCAGTGCTACTCAAGGTGTGATCTATGGATGGATGCCAGTTTATAGCTTGTTTCCTGCCTGTGACATGACACATACAAAACCTGAGAGAGAATATACATTTAGAGTTGAGTAGAAATTTGATATAATTTCACATCTAGTAAGTCTAATAATAAAAATTGATCATATTTTGAATTTTTACTTCAGTTTGCTAATAAATTACTTTTGTTATATTTTAGTAAAATAATGCTCTTCTATGAATTGGGAAAAGAACCCCAAATTCATTCTTCACCACAGATAGAGGAATACTTTTATATACTTTCATCTTCCCTTAGAGCAGTGGTTCTCAACCTTTCTAATGCTGCGACCCATTAATACAGTTCCTCATGTTGTGGTGACCCCCAACCATAAAATTATTTTCGTTGCTACTTCATAACTGTAATTTTGCTACTGTTAATGAATCGTAATGTAAATATCTGTGTTTTCTGATGGTCTCAGGCTCTATGGCAGCGGTTCTCATGACCCACAGGTTGAGAACCACTAGCAGGGTCGCCTTAGAGACTTACAATATATAATACATAGTAAATTAAAGGTTCTGAGAAGTCTTTCATTAAAGAGAATCATTTAACTCAGTGTTTCTGAGAAACTGAAATGTATTACAGTAGCTAAAATCTGCCCTCTCGCCAATTTTGAGACTTCGAGGTTAAGATTTATAAAGTGCATGTTAATCTCAGACTACAAAACAGGGAAGCCTTATAATTTTTTTATTTTGGGGAGATTACTTCTATTAATATTTTATGTAATTAATGTTCCACACAGCACATTTTGGGAAATGTTAAATTTTGATGAGTAATGTCTGTAAAATGCTTTATCTCTTTAAAAGCATAGTAATGTATTGTCAAAAACATACTGAAAGTGGAGTCAGTAGGCAAATACTACTCACTAACATGATGCCATATTCAGAAATGTATGATTTAGCTATTTAACTAGGACATGAAAACAAGTTGAACCTATTCACCTACTTTTAAGGTATTTTGAAAGAGTTAATCCATGAAGGATGAACTAATTTTACTTTATATAAGGAATAAGAAATAAAAATAATGGAGGAGGAAGATTTAGACTGTTTATTAACTGAGCCCAGTTTCCATGCATGACATGTTGGAATCGGCAACCACATTAATTCCCACTATGTTCATGTCCATGTCTTTAACTGTCTACATTTTAGTGATATTTGGAAGACCTCAAAGCAGAGTCTGGAGATTTGGTTTACACAATCAGGAGGCTGAACACTGGCATTCTGAATTAATCCAAATAAGAAATCTAATTTCTTCCATTCCCAATGATATAAGAGATTGTATTATCTTAACTGACAAATAATGTGAACACAGTCAAATTAAAACTGCAGAAAATAAAACAAGAATATAATTAATTTTTTCAAGTGAGGAATTTAAAAGTAAAGGTGCAGAGGGATGGCAGTATGTAGAAATGTTTCCTGGAGACCATGTGATGACAGTTCACCCACAGGTGAGTCAAGAGCTGGTTCTTTGAAAGAATAAACAAGATTAATGAACCTCTAGCCAGGCTCACCAAGAAGCAAAGAGAGAGGACACAAATAAAAAAAATCAGAAATGAAAGAGGCAAAATAACAACAGACCCCACAGAAATACAAAGGATTGTAAAAAAAATACTATGAAAAACTCTATTCCAACAACTGGTCAACCTAGAAGAAATGGACATATTCCTAGAAAAATACAACCTTACAAAAACTCAATCAGGAAGAATAAAAAATCTGAATAGGCCAATAACTAGGGAGGAAATTGAAGCAGTAATAAAAACTTCCAGCAAACAAAAGTCTTGGGTCATAGAGCTAAACATTCAGACTACTCCAAAAAATTTAAGAGGAAGGAACACTTTCAAGCTCTTTCTATGAAGCCAGCATTATCCTAATCCTAAAACCAGATGAAGACAACACAAAGAAAGAGAATTATAAGCCAATATCCCTGATGAACATAGATACTAAAATCCTCAAGAAAATTCTAGCAAATCAGATCCAGCATTACATTAGAAAGACCATACACCATGACCAAGTGGGATTTATTCCTGGGATGCAAGGATGGTATAATATCTGCAAATCAATAAACATGATATATAACATAAACAAATTGAGAGACAAAAATTACATAATCATATCAATTGATGCAGAAAAAGCATTTGACAAAATCCAAAACCCTTTCTTGATAAAAACTCTCAGCAAAATGGGAATAGAAGGATCATACCTCAACATAATAAAAGCCATATATGCCAAACTTTCAGCCAACATCATACTGAATAGGCAAAAACTAAAACCATTCCCCCTAAGAACAGGAACAAGATAGGGATGCCCACTTTCTGTTTGACATAGTACTAGAAGTGCTAGCCATAGAAATCAACAACAAGAAGAAATAAAAGGCATCCAAATTTGAAAAGAAGTAAAACTGTTATTATTCACAGATGACATAATATTGTACATAGAAAACCCTAAAGACTCTATAAAAAAAACTACTAGACTTAATAAATGAATCCAGCAATGTAGCAGGATACAAAATTAACACCCAGAAATCTATGGCTTTTTTATACACCAATAATGAACTCACAGAAAGAGAAACTAAAAAAAAAAAAAAAATAAAAAAATCCTATTTACCATTGTACAAAAAAAAATAAAAAAAAATTAAGATAACTAGCAATAAACTTAACTAAGGAGGTAAAAGGCCTGTACTATAGGACATTGAAAAAAGAGATAGAGGAAGATATAAACAAATGAAAGAATATACCATGTTCATGGATTGGTAGAATCAACATCATTAAAATGTCCATACTACCCAAAGCAATCTTTAGATTCAATGCAATCCCCATTAAAATACCAATGGCATATTTTAGGCCTAGGGACCATACCCGCGCACAAATTTAGTGCGCCAGGTTTCTAGTATAAGCATAATCAATGGACATGGACAATGGGGGGTAGGCACATGTGCTGGGGGCTGGGAGTGGCCGGGGAGGGGTCAATAGGGAAAAAAGGAGACTAAATTAAATCAATTAAAAAAAAAAAAAGTAAAGGTGCACAGGGATGGCAGTATATAGAGATGTTTCCTGGAGACCATGGGATGGCAGCTCACCCATAGGTGGTGTGTCCTTGGGGAATTCTCTGTGGTTTGGGGGTTAGCTGTGCCCTTCAGTGTTGGAAACATGATCTTATTAGTGCTTCACAAACGACAGATGTTGGGATGCTAATTAGTGATCTCAAAGCTCACAACAACCTGAAGATTAAAATCAGATAATTGGAAGAATAGTGGTGAAGAATACACATTCTAGATGTATGTTTCCTATGCTTATATCCTGGCATCTCTGCTAACTAGTTATGTGACTTTGGATAAGTTACTTAGCTCTCAGTCTTATTGAGAGAACTGAACAAGATAATAGATGTAAATTGCTTAGAATGTTGTTTGGTGTGCAGCAAGCAACGACTAATGGTTAGCTATTATAATTTACGTTGATAAATGTAATGTCAGGTGGACTGTATATTCAAATTGGCTTGATTAGCTCATCTCGCATTGTAGACAAGCTACAGAGGAAGCCAAATTATCAACAACTGCTTGGTGGTCATGGCACTGTAAGGAGTTACTTCTGTCTGCATGCTTTATAGCACTAGTCTATGAGCACATGGTGCATCCATGTCAGCACTCTTCGAATCACGTTCATGGATAGAGCTGGCTAATAGTTTCTACTAGGTTACGGTGAGAGTTACTTTTCTGAGAGATAGTCTGCTTTTTCGTGGTGAGTATGTATGCCTATGTTTTGATGCCCTATTTGCTAATTTTAAAGTTCAGCCCTAATAGGACAACCTTTATTTCCATGATCACAGAGGTCATCTTCCTGTTGCCCCACTATGTTCTTGCCTCACATGAATTATGCATGTATCCAGACTCAAAGTGAATCTTACGGTGAAGACTGAGAATTCTATTAGCAAATGACCTATACTTCAAACAATTGCACATTTTTGGAATAGTATGCAACTGTAAAGGAGAAAGATCTCTTACCCTTTGAGATAGCATGGAAGGACCTGGAGAGTACTATGCTAAGCAAAATAAGCCAAATCAGAGAAAGACAAATATCACATGATATCACTCTTATGTGGAATTTAATGAACAAAATAAACTGATGAACAAAATAGATCCAGAGACATAGAAGCAGGGAACAGACTAATCAGTCTCAGAGGGAAGGGGAGTGAGCTGGGTGGGAAGAGATTAACCAAAGGATTAATATGCATATATGCATAACCCATGAAGACAGACAATAGTGTGGTGAAGGCCTGAGTGGGGGCAGAGAAGGGTGGAGGAGGGCAATGGGTGGGGGAAGGGGACATCTGTAATACATTCAACAATAAATATACATTTTTTTAAAAAAGAATCGCTCATTTTGAAGATTTGTAGAAACAATGTCACAATTTCAGAAATGACTTCTGGATTTTATTAAGTGCACTTAAATTTATGCAGTTGCCTGCTGAATTGAAGCCGTAAGATTTATTCAAATTACTGTGTTTTATCAATTTGGTCAAATTTCTAAAGAATGGGTGGAGTGAATTGTACACTAAGAACAGGTAAAATAATGGTATATAAATTATATCTCAATAAAGTTATTTTTAAAATAGAGAGAAAAAGAAATTGATGAAGCTTAAAGGAAATCATGGCCACCCAACAAGGAATAGCAGAACAGTCTGGAAAACTTTACTCTTTTGCCATACTCCAGGCAATGTGTTTAGGCCCTTCCTGGCTTTGACATTAGATAATCTTTTTATGAAGGACCCTCATAAGTGATGTGAACTTGTGATGACATTAGAGTTGTATTTTCATGATCTTGTTAAATAACGTTGAATGGCTACAACTAAGTTTGCTCTTTTTATGAAAAGGTAGACTGAGTTATTTTTGGACCGCCTCTGTTTACTATTAAAAGTCAATCTCCATCATGGTTGCACTTTAGCAATGAGAAATCAGGAGATTCATTCCTGTATGGATCATTGTAGAGGCAATATTAAGAAGGATGAATAGTTCTATTCTTTATTATCCCCTTTAACATGGCAGATAGTTTTGTGCACCATTCATTTCCTCTGAATTCTAAGATTAGCATATATGAAAATAAACTTTTAAGCAGCAATGCAGTGAAGGAAATAGACTCCTATTCAGATATTACATTATCTTTTTCACCCCACTTCTATCGCCTTTTAAAAGTCATCTTCATCAGCTGTACATCCACCAGATGATCAGCGTCCAGAACTTCACCCCAGCCCCTCAGATGTCATGAAGAGCATCTCCCTGCTGTACTACCAGGAGGAGATCAAGACGCTGCGGCTTGTGTCCCAGACGCCAAGCTCCTGTAAGTGTACAGCCGGAGTTCACCATGGACAGCGCCCAGCTGGGCTTCCAGGTGTCTGGCTGTGACCGCGGCCTGATAGTGTACATGTACCTGCCTGAGGCCAAGGCTAACTTTGGTGGCATGCGCCTGCTGCATGAGGCAGACTTCCCCGTGGGTTCCCCACCTTTGGAGGACCTTGTGCCTGGGGAAGGGGCGGGCTGCTGAGGAGCCCAGTAAGAAGTCGGTTGTGCCAGAGAACAAGCACATCACATGGTTTGCCACACTGGATGGTGGCATCGGGCTCCGGCTGCCCATGCAGGAGAAGACCTACCAGTGGCTACTGATATTGCAGAATGTGCTGACCACTATGCTGCCCCACCACGCTGGCCTCAACCCCTGCACCCTCCAGATGCTGCACGTGGACTCACGCACTCTGCAGAAGGCCTCGGGGGACATCCTCCACAGGGAGCTGCTCAAAGGCTACCTGTGCCTGAGCACCATGGAGCGTAGCGAGTGGGTCAAGTATATCCACACCACGCCTGACCTTACCCTGGATGACCTGTGAGAGATGGACCATGACAGAGCCCACTTCTAGACCCCTGGATATGGCCATGGCCCCTGTGTCCTGCCCTCTCCCCTTTTTGTACAAAGCACAAGAAAAAAGATTTGTTTGATCTGAGGGGATAAAATCTCCATCATTTCTACTTGGCAATGAACCTTCAGCATCTCAAAATTAACTTACAGCTTTCATTAAGTGCAGTCTAGACAGTATGTGTCTTTACCCAAATCCAAACAATAACTTGATTTCCCTCCAATCCAAACCTTCCTCTGAAAGAGAAAAGGTGAGAGTATGTATGACTGCTTTCAAACCTTAGATGAGTTCAGTGTTCAATAACTTCATCAAATAAGGTCTAAATTTTGTGGTGCGAATGCCAGGCTTCATAGGTCAGTGAGTGTTTGCAAATGGTACACAGGCTTCCTATATCAAATTTGTACAAAGGAATTGATTTTGGTGGTTGGAATAAGGCCATTTTAGTCTTACTGCAAGCTTTCCAGAAATAATGGCGTTATAGTAGAAGATACATTATAAGCAGATTACTGTTTTTAAGTATTATTCAGAATGTTAACAACTAATATAATGGGCTTTTTATTTCAATTCGAAATAGCAAGTGACAACCTGATTTTTAAAGTTCTCCAGTACCTCTCAGCAGTCATGTGGATTCCAGGGAAAGCTGTGCTGTCTAGCTGACAGAAACATAATGCTTTAATTTTAACCTTTGTTTTCTTCCTTTTGGGTCTTCTGTGCCCGTTATTGACAGGCCAGCCAAAAGAGGCAGGCAGGGCGATTGATGTCTGGCAGGTTTCACCACTGGGAGGTGGGGAGAAATGTATTTCCAAAATGGGGGTCCTTGGTGTGTTTTACATTTGTGTGAGATATTAATTGGCAGAAAGATTGTAACGTATGTAATGCATCCTACTCGAACTCCTATGATACATCATGTGCCCTTGTCACCTTTTGCCTGTGGATCCTCTCAGAATGGGAGCTTTTCCTAAATTTTTAACTTACCCATTCTACGAGGTCTGGAGGGCTTTGTGCAGCACTTATAGGCATCGTATCTTTTAAGGGGGCCTTCCGTAGCTACGCGTCTGCCGGGGTTAGGAACCAAATGCATGGAGTGCTTTATACACGTGAAAATACAGAGTTCTGTAGAAGCCTCGGGTCCTTGAAGCAGATTTAGTCATTTCTGTGTCTGTACACCTGTTGCCTTTTCAACATTCCCCTGTTGTTTGTTCACACGTTTGCCTTCTTGACTAGGGCAGTGATCACTGCCATCTCTGCTTCTCTCCTTTATATAGCATAGAGTCTAGCACGGAGAAGGTGGTTTTGTTTATTAAATGTCTACCCCGCCACCACCTCAGGACTGAGGGCTAAAATCTAGCAAAATCAGACAAAAATCTCACATATAGTATATTTGCTAATGTGAATTTGGGGCTTAGAGCTGAGTCTGTATGATACTCAGGTGGGAAGGACTTAGGCAATAATGTTTGTTTTCTTAGGAAAGTAAAGCAAAACTACTTCAAGCCCTTCATGCTTCCACAGTGTAAGTACCTTCCCACAGCAGATTTTCCATCTGTAAATGAGGAAGTTGGATGGGTCTCAAGGATCCTTTCAAGCTTAAAAATTCAGCATCTTTGGCACAAGGTACTAATTGCTTTTATTTTGCCTTGTTCTTTATATTTTGATGATCTGATGTTCTGTTTGCTTTTCAGCCATGAAACTAACAATAGACCTTAACTATAGCCAGGACGTACAAGGGAAACCTCCAATCATTGCTTTGGGTTATTCAATGCTTGAATGATATTTGCAACTCGCATATCAAATTACATATTTCATGTATATATCTTATGACTGCACTTTGAAATATAAATGAAAGATAATTAATTTTAGTAGAATCATTTCAAATTATCCTCTCTCCCACTATTAACATGTCCTCTCTAGGTTTATAGTAGTTTATTTCATTGTTAAGTAGAGATTATCTCTTCTTTCTCAGACACATTGGGCCTACTCAAGCTGTTGTTAAAGGCCCACTATCCAGGACCCCATAACCAGTCTGGTTGGTTTCAGTGGAATCTCTACTTCTAGTCTAAGTGGTTCATTTCATCATTTAGAATAGTAGCAGTTCTCAGATATGTATATTCCTCAGAGCTGAGGTGTTCAGGGTCACTTTAGGAAAGACAGTCCCTTATATAAAAAAAAAAAATTAAAAAAAAAAGTGGGCACTCTGTCTCCTCATGCTGGCTTTGTGTCTAAAGGGCCTCCATTCTATTGCCTCTTCTCTCGGGTCCCACTTCTGGTCTCACTCCCCCTGTTCTGTTCCTCTGCCTATTCTTTATCATAAAAGCCTGAAGTTGCAAGGAACCTCAGAGATCATCTGTAAGTTTGACGGCCAGGAAGCTGAGGCCTGGAGAGGTCATTCAAACTTCTTGAGGTCAAACAGCTAGTAAGGGGAAAGTGGGACCTGAACTTCTGACTTTTATGCCAGAGCCTTTTCTCCCCCACCAGGCTTAGAAAGGGGTAGTGGCAGGAGAGGCATTAGCATCCACATTGCAGTTTACAATAGCAAAACTTTCCTTTCAGTTTTTTCTCTCTTGTTTTACAAAGTTTTTTTTTTTTTTTTTTTTTAAACTTTCCCAGTTCTCTCATTTTCTTACATGGAAGGCTAAACTGACATCTTGCACAGAGAACTGATGAACTGTTTTCTACAAAATAAACAGTGGAAAGCAAATAGCACAAGTATTTAGGGACATCCAAGGGTCTTTAGTGCCCAAGCTTCCAACAGCTCAGTGAACTTGCTGCTTGATGTGTTCAGGGACTGGGCACCGGAGGAGCAGAGTTTCCGTGAGTGAGTGAGTGCAGAGTCTTCTTGGCAGTGTGATAGGTCTATTTTTCCAGAAAGTGTAAAAATGCAGAATCATCATCCCCAAAGCTCAGAGAGCCTGGCAGCCAACAAGACTCATTTCTCTGGCTCCAAGTGCAATGTTAACAAGACACTGCGTGTCACATCAGAGATCCCAGAAGAGGAGCCATGCATTCCTTTATGTTCCACATAGATCCATGGGGACTGTGGCTTCGATCTCATGGGGGAGATTTCTAGCTCTGCACAGTAATATCAATGAGTTTATGCCTCCATGGAGGAGGCAGGGGTTGTAAAAGATATTGGGAGGATGACTTCCTTCTAAATGTCTAGATGTTGGGTGAAGTTTAAAACTATGAGTAGGAAGTTTAAAAAGACTAACCCGGGCATGATAAAGGGGCTGCAACTTCTCTTGCTTTTGTCCCTTATTTCCTTTCCTTTTCTCCCTTTCCCCCTTTGGCTGCCATTCCTACCCCCAGACCCTAGCTAACTTACAAACTGCAAGGCTTGCAAAAACATTTCCTGAGAGAACTGTTCAGACAGAATACTGGGATGGGATTGTACCAACAATCCTGAGGGACATTCCAGTTGTGAGTTTCAGAGCAGTTAAAGATGAGAACTTCTGCCTGAGTGAGACCACGAGGACATATACGTCTGCCTTCCCCTCACCCTAGGAGACTCCAATCCTGCTGTCCTTCCACTCACATTCCTTGGTCTTCGGATGCTTCCTGATGTGCAGGAGGTGAATAAAGCTGTTAGTCTCAAAGAGTCATTGAAACCACTTTCTTTTGATCAGAGGATTTAGTGTTCATAAATAAAAGGGCTTTAACGTTGACTTTTCAACCCAGCTGAAAACAGAGATACCCAATGGTGTCAGAGTAATAAACTTTATTAAAACCAACTCTCAAAACTTCGTATCCTTTTCAGTAAGGTTAAGAGAGGATGGGTTTGTAAACATTGTCAGGCAATCCTTTACTAGTATAATAAAAGGCTAACATGCAAATAGACCGAATGGTGGAATGACCGGTCATTATGATGCACACTGACACTCAACACAGGAGCTGTCCCCTGGTGTTCAGTGGGCTCCCACAGGGGGAGCGCTGCTCAGCTAGAAGCCGGGCTCATGGCTGGCGAGTGCAGCGGCAGTGGTGGGAGCTTCTCCAGCTTTCACCTCCGCTGCAGAGCTAAGGATGTCTGACTGACGGCTTAGGCCCACTCCCCATATGGACTCTAATGCCTCTCCTGCCACTGCCCCTTTCTAAGCCTGGTGGGGGAGAAAAGCCATCAGTCAGACATCCCCTGAGGGCTCCTGGACTGTGAGAGGGTGCAGGCCAGGCTGAAGACCCTCTAGTCTTCAAATAATTAGCAGCCATGTTTTAGAGTGCTCTGAGGCTTGCATTTACTCACTATGACCCTCTGACTTAGGGATCAGTCAGTAATCTTAGTCTGCTGTCTTCCAAAATTTGGAACAGGCAGTTTGTGTTTGAGGCTGATACAAAGCAAGAGGCTACGATGAATTATGGCTTTTCAAACTCTCTAGGTGATAAGGAGCAGATAGCTTATTCGATTTCAAGGTGTTTGTCTTCAGGAGAAGTAAGTGCAAAGAACTGAGAATTACCCAGAATAGGAAAATACCAAGGCGATGCTTCTCTCAGATCACTGGGGTGCGTAGGAAGCAGGTGTGTAGCACTGAGGGTAGTAGGGGGAGGATAAGAAACAATAAACTCTAGGCATTTTGTATCCCCCTGTTACTTCCCAGGACTTGTAGTCAGAGAGGCTGTACTGCAGTTGACCCTGAACAACTCAGGGGTTAGTAGCAACCACCCCCTCAAGCAGTCAAAAATCCACATCTAACTTTTGACTCCCATAAAACTTACCTACTCATAACCTACTATTGACAGGAAGCCTTACTGATAACATAAACCGTTGATTAATATATACTTTGTATGTTATATGTATTAGATACCGTATTCTTACAATAAAGTAAGCTAGTGAAAAGAAAAATGTTAAGAAAATCATGAGAAAACATATTTATAGTACTTATTGAAAAAAACATCTGTGTATAACTGGACCTCTGTAGTTCAAACCTGTGTTGTTCAAGAGGCAATTATCCTAGCTTACCAGTCTTCTGTCACAGGAAACTGCTTTCTACCATCTCTCGGGTGAGTTAATGCCACAAACATTGTGTATGCAGTCAGGTTTGAATGAGACTGCCTCACTTATTAGTTGTGTATCCCTGGTCAATCCACTAACATTTTTATGTGTTTTTCATCTGTAAAATAGGTTATTATCAGAATTAACACATAAAATGTCTAGCACACGGTCTTTGACACAGTGGCTCTTCATAAGCATTTCTTCCTCTTGCCTTGCCTGCTTCCTTGAACTTCAGCACGTCGTGTTCTAAGACCTCTTGCTACTCAAAGGCTTTGACACAGAATTCTGTATTGTCTCTAAAAGTCTCATGCAGCCTGCACACCCAACTTCTGCTTAATTGCTTCCTCCCACCACTGCTCTTGGTAAGCTCTCTATAACTCAGTTTGAAGTTTAACCCTATTTGCCCCTTGTCAAGGAAACTGTGCTTAGGGGGTAAGCTGCTTCTGAAGAATTGTGCAATTTAGGAAAATTAAGTTTCAGGACAGCCATGTGGCTCTGACAGCTTATACTGCTTGGTACTTAGCAATAATGGAGAAAATGCCAGTAAAAATGACAAAACGGCAGAGCCCTGACCCACCAGGTAATTATATATTGAATATGTCTTGGCTCCAACCAGGAATGATTTTGCTTAAATGAACTAAGGGCAAAACTGCATGTTGTAAGTCATATAAAACAAGACCAGTGCCCTAGGTAATTAAAGATGCAAACTAGAAGCACATGATGTTTGAAAATGGAAAATGACTATCACTGGCTTCAAAGGGGAGAGGTTGGTGGGGGGCAGGGAGGGCAGATCATATCTCTTTAATGAATACATTTCAGAAATGTATACAAGCATTAAAAAAGATAGGCAGCTATTCACACCTAGCACTATTTTTAAAAAAATATTAGAATAAAAAAGATGAGAGGTGTAGGTTGTCCAGAGCCCACAACTACTCTTATCACCCTATAGCTGCACAGAGAAGGACAAAAAGGTAAAGAGTTTGAAAGAGATAAGTACAAAACCACAGAGTGAATTTGTGCAGGAATGAGGATTAGAGCCATTAAGTACTTTAGTCACTTGATCCTGCTAATCTTTGTTCTCTAATGTGAAAAATTCATGGGCTTTAGGAAGAGAATATTGTAGGTTCTTAGATGAAACCACAGCTGACTGTCATTGTTATAATCCCCACATATTTGCACCCTATCTCTTCAGTCATCAGAAACAGGAAGCTGGAGAAGGCAGGCAGAGAGATTAGCTCTCCATTTCTCAGCACATTGTGTTTTTGCATTGCAGCCTCTTTAATTACTGAAAAGTAATTCACTGAACAGTACCCTAGTGGCTTGAAGAAGTTAATGCAGTTTCCAGAAGTATCTAACCTTCTCTCAGGGAGTAGCTTAAGAACGGAGAAAATCTGGCTCAATAAATACTAAATAAGAATCAACTGATAAGGGTCAAACTCTACACAACAAAATTGAACCAATGGCCCATTTAATCCAGTACCTTTTCAATAAATCCCCTTTCACCATAAAGCACTATTTGCCTGGTAATTTCCAGGAATTGATGGCCATTCTTCCTCAATCCTTTGAGGTCAGGTCAATATCAATTTATCCCTTCACTCATTTCATCATCTACCATCCATCCATCCATCCATCCATCCATCCATCCATCCATCCACCTTATTGAGCATCTACTGTGCAAGGGTTGTGATAAATAAGACTCAGTCTTTCTTGTACAGAACTCACTGGAAAAGGGAGATGGATGAGCTAGAAATCCACAACAGACTCTAAGAGAGGCCTAGAGAAAGACAATGGGCATCATCTGTTCCAGAAGCCGTCATGGATCAGCATTTTTCCACAGCCTGTGTAAGTTGCTCCCTTTATGTGCTCCCACATGACTGTGTTTCCCTGTATTCTAGCACTGATCACATATATTGTAATAATCTTTTTATTGTAATTGTCTCCCCACCTATGATATGGTTTCCTTGAGGGCAGGGACTCTGTCTCAGTCATCTTTTTCCCTCAGTGTCTAGATCATCCACAGGCACTGAGAAGGCCTCAATAAATGTTGGTTGATGGACAAATGGATGAGGATACATTATTTTGGCTGTGAATCCAGCTACACCAGGCAGTGTTTTGACCTACACATACAACCACATATTGCCTGGTTATTTTTTAAAAAATATATTTTATTGATTTTTTACAGAGAGAAAGAGAGAGGGATAGAGAGTCAGAAACATCCATGAGAGAGAAACATCAATCAGCTGCCTCTTGCACACCCCCTACTGGGGATGCATCCGCAACCAAGGTACATGCCCTTGACCGGAATCGAACCTGGGACCCTTGAGTCCGCAGGCCGACACTCTATCCACTGAGCCAAACCAGTTTCGGCTTGCCTGGTTATTTTTAAGAGGTAATAGCTGGGAATGACCACAGAATCTCAAGCTATGGGAATAAAAAAATAGGGAATAAAATAGGGATACCTTTTTATTTATGGCTTAGGCAAAATTTGTGTGGATGGCTCACAACTGCTTTCAGAATGAAAAATACAAATTCATCATGGATACATAGATGTGCTATATATAGTTGCATCCTAGATTGCTTCCTTTACCTTATAAGCCATACTCAATCAATCTCTATATCTTGTTCATTCTATGACCTTCATATCTTTAAAATCTATTCACTTACCTCCATTTTCACTACTACTATCTTAGCATAGGCTACCCTCCTTTAGTTTATAGGAACTGTTCCAGTATTCCTAGATTCCAGTCTCATCTTTTCCTCCCTGAAACCTATTCTCCACATGGAAGGCAGAATATCTTCCTAAAGTGTATGTGATTATGCCTTTGCCTTGCTTAAGACTCTTCAGTCTCCCAGCTGCATACAGGATAAAGCCTTAACTTGTTAGCATGTGATGCAAAGGCCTTCATGTTCACCTCTGTATTGTCATCTCCTGATTCTTCTTTGTTGATTTCCCTGCCCTATGAATGCTCCATGCTTCATCTTTTTCCTGCCTCCTGGCCTTTGTGCCACTTGCTCTTTGGTCAGATGTCCTGTTCTAGCCCAGCTCAAGCCCTGCACCCTCCCTTCTATATACTCCACTAAGTTCTATCAACATAAACGTGTCTTCATTCAAAATCCTTTCCCTGATTGTCCACTTCCTCCTTCCTCCTCCCAAAACACATGTCGGCAATAAGTCATTTCTTTGTCTTTCTATAGCTCCTGTGTCCTTTTCACACCAAAGTTTGGTTGCTTCTCTGCTTGTCTATCTACACTAATATTGTTTACTCAACTCTCTAATACTTAGCTTATTATTAAGCATTAAATACTTAACAATTCAGAAGGAAATGACTGGCCCTAACTGGTTTGGCTCAGTGGCTAGAGCGTTGGCCTGCGGACTCAAGGGTCCTAGGTTCGATTTCAGTCAAGGGCATGTACCTTGGTTGCAGGCACATAGCCAGTAGGGAGTGTGCGGGAGGCAGCTGGTAGATGTTTCTCTCTCATTGATGTTTCTAACTCTCCATCCCTATCCCTTCCACTCTGTAAAAAATCAATAAAATATATTTTAAAAAAAGAAGGAAATGACTGAAAGTAAAATAAAGGGTAAGTGAAGGGTCATTTCCATTTCAATTTTTGCCCACACTGGATCTTTCTTTTCTTCTTTTATTTTTTTAATCGTCACCCAAGTATGTTTTTCCATTGGTTTTTAGAGAGAGTGGAAGGGATGGGGAGAGACACAGAGAGAGAAACATTGATGTAAGAGAGACACATGGATTGGTTTCCTCCCCCACACACCCTGACCAGGGTCAGGGATCAAACCTGCAACTAAAGTACCTGCCCTCAGCCAGAATCAAATCTGGACTCTTCAGTCCACAGGCTGATGTCTTATCCATTGAGCAAAACCGGCTAGGCCTGAATCTTTCAAAGTAGGATTCATTTCATGTGAATCCTTGTAAGTTTTTAGTGATGGGAAAACTGGAAATAGAAGTGCAGAACATTCCAAACATTTTTGTTGAGTCAAGTCCTTATTTCTGATGCTTCATTAAAATTTGGAAAACTAGGATGACCTACAAACCTGGTTTGCCTGGGACTGTCCTGGGTACTTAAAGTGCCACTTCCTGGGAGAGCCCTCATTCCTGTTTTCATCCCCAAGTCCTGTGCAAACAGGGCACACTGGGACTGTTGTTTACCTTAGAAAACCCACACCTTGGAGCTCATCTCCCTAGAACTTCTGCCCTACTTAGTTCCATAACCTGCCTCCAGGAGGTGCAGCCATATGGGAAAATTACAAAAGGTTAAAAAAAGTTAAGTGTGAGCTGAGGCTGTCTAAGATCAGACCAGCGTTCTGTAAGATGAGGAGCTAGAAGACTTAGCAATGTCCTGGCGGTAGGCCTGTGAGATAACTGGTGTGACCTAGCGTCTGCCGAGCTCCTTCTCCTGGCAGCTGTGAGGAATGGCATGAGTCCTGAACTGAGAGAAGACCTGGAATCTTAGATTCCTCAAAGCTAGTTGACCTTGGGCCCGCTGTTTAACCTCTTTGAGCTGTAGTGTCTTCATCTGTAAAATGAAATGCCTTTCCTATATGCATCCCAGGTTGTTGGAGATTCAAAAGGATAGTGTATGTGAGAATAATTTGAAAGCCATGAGTGTTCTGCCATTGTGACTACCATTATCCCTTAGCAATGCTATGCGAGCACAGGCTGAGTTTTTCCACCAGAAGTTATAGTTGGCATAATTCTAGAAGTGTCTGCTCTCAAGCGTATAAAACAGACCTGTGCAGAAATATGAAGCCAATCCGCCAGTGCGTGATGCACAGCTGTACAGGTTGGGTGTGGTGCAGCGCTGGCCGGCCACAAACAGCAGTATCGGTCTTGCCAAGATGTAGCCAGGGATCATCTTTTACAGAATGGAACTGTGCAAATTACACAACGGTATTTCTGACTACCTGATCATTATTTTTAGTGACATTTGCCCAATTAGGCCTCAGACCATATTCAGGATGAGCTGAATTTTGAAAGCTATATTGAAATTTAGCATCCACCCTTAATGCTTGTGTGTGTGTGTGTGTGTGTGTGTGTGTGCGTGTGTGTGTGTGTGTGTGTTTTAGAAGCATGATGCTGCCTTGACATTTTATTCTCTTTCTGCAAAACCACAGAAAAACTACCAATCCTGATGCCTCTCTCCTCTTATAACGTATTTTACTACCTTTTGCAGAAAATCTATGTCATCTCTCCTCACCACTTTATCCCCCAACACACGCTCAGTTACACCATGATGTGTCTGCACCACAGAAAATTACTGACCCCGTGATCTGAACAACAGAATGTTCTCAAAATATATTACTTCATCTGTTAGCTTTGATTAAACCATTTATCAGCAAAAAATAAAAATTGCTTTTCTTTGAGTAGCATGTCTGGAGATTCAGGAGTACTTTGCAAGGCTATTGTGATCTCAGCATTTGTAGTAGAACTGCATACTATATTACTAGTTTATGATGATATGGAAATGGAGCTTAAATTAGGAGGAAGATTGTCTTCTTCTACTTGCACTGCTGGTCACATCTGGGTTTGATTCTGACTATATTGCTGGCTAGATTAGAGCATCTATAGGCATTTAATTGTACAGTTTACATACGTACTTGCTTTTGTTAACAAAACCATATCATCACTTCTCCATTTTGATACATATGCACTGAATTCTTTTCCCAACCATGGAGATGGATTTTTGGTATGAGCTTTCTCACTGAAATGAAATACCTGGCTAAAATTAGGGATGTGGCCAGACATTAGACAGCAGTCTCTTCACCCCCCCCCCGCCCCCGCCCATGTACAACTCATTAATTCCAAGGGCCTCTGAGTTGCCATCTTTGTCTTTTCCCCTCTGTTACCTACTTGTGGAATAGGTTACTCCAGTGAATGCAAGTTAGATGGCTGCACCACTTGATCCTCTACAACTCCACAAGACTTATGTGAACTTCACATATGTGGTCACTTTTCATGTTTGTAGATGGGGTTACATTTGGCGTAGGATGATTTGAGCACATTGTTACCCAGCCCTCATTATAGACATAGTGCCAGAAGAATGTGGGAGATGAATGTCTTATTTACACAGCTACAAAATTGAATAGTAGTTGATTCTATTTGTAGTTTTTAGAGAGGTTTTGTGGAAGAGATTGATAACATTAATTTATCCTTCTAACATTTATTGAGCAGCTACGGTGTCCTGGGTACTGTGCACATCATGGAGATGAGATCAAGAGACACAATTCCTAAAGGAGTTTAGCATCTTAGGGGCTGCCAGACTTGCAAATAAACACAGTGACAACTGCTGTAAGGGAGTATGTAACTGTGGGGAGAGCATGGGTGTAGGAGAATTACAGTTTGCCTGAGGGTTTTGGGGAAGTTTTCCTGGTGGGAATAGAATTTGAATTGAGACTTGAAGAAAGATTAGAAGTTAAACAAACAAACAAACAAAAGAGCATTGCAGGAGGGGGAAATGTACCAAGGACTGCAGGCAAGAGAGAGCTTGGTTATTCAATATTTCTGGGGATTAAATAAAGTGTGTGTGTGTGGGGGGGGGCGTTACTGGGGGGAGGCTGTGGTCTGGGTGGACATAGGGAATCAGAGTCAGGCTAATCACAAGGAATTTAGCTTCAATGCTTTTTAAGTGCTCTTTTTTTAAAAAAAAAAAATCAAGGCAGAGTTTGTGACACATGGCAGTGGGGAGAGCAGCAATTATACATTTCCCTCAGTCTAGCTGCAACTCCCCTGAGTGACTAAAAAAGCTGGGCATGCCCCTGAGAACATGTCAAATGTGAGTGGGAAAGAACTGAAGTTATTACCTTGGTGGCTGGGAACTACCCAGCATTTTGAGAAGGGCTATATTGGGCCAGATTTGCATGTTCATGTTACTAACGAGGAAACAGGCTTTAAGTGACTTCCTTTCAGGTTAAAGATCCAGGGATGTTTAAGGCAGGATTTTATTCACGTTGACTAAATGCACTAGTGCTGTTTTCATCTCAATAAAAGATGAAGAGAAGACTAACAGGGGCAGGTAGATAAGGACTTACAGTACACACACAGAGGAGAGACGCCTGAGTGCTGGGTGGTTGAATAGAATGGAAAGAGGGCAGTTGGGCCAAATTTTAAGGGTTGAGAAGGACCCTCAAAAGATTAGATAAAATGACAGATGGGCATCTGGTAGAAGTCTTACATTTTCTGGTTAAAGATCTGTAGCCTAAAGGGACATTTTTGGAGAGTTATAACAAAGTTCAGAAGGAAATGATGGAAGGGGACTAACATTATGCATCAATAACCCTAACATGGAATTTATCCATAATCTAGTATGTTGATCTTTAAGTGAATAATCTAGTTGGGGATTGGGAATCCTGGCCATGGCAGCAGAATTCAGTTTAACACAGTTCCAGCTCATCCTCCAATGGAGCATTAGTTATTAGAAACATGAGAAGTCCCAAGAGCACAGACTATGAGAATGGTGCAGCTGGGTAGAGGTGCTACAACTCAGTGATTTTCCTTATTCAAGCACAATCTTTTGTGTCAGGGATAGCTTGGAAGTAGTGCTGCTTTAAAACACACAGAGGATATGGCCACATGAGAGGAAGCATTTCACAAGCAAAACCAGCTGGCTGGGGACAGCAACTCATTGCCCTGGGGGCTTTATCTTAGACCTTTCAAATATGGGCTTCTTAATTCAGAACTGGTTCTTAGCCAGGAGGGGCTGTGGTTTGAATACTGAAAACCTATTCTTCATTGGTTTAATGTTTTGGTAAAGCTCAGCTGTCACGGTGGCCTTCAGTTGTTATTTTTGCATAACATATCAGCTTGACACTTTCTAGAAGCTTTATTCTATTCCTCCATGTTCTAGAAGCCTCCAGTGAAGTGAGAACCAGTGCATTGGAGATATGACAAATCACTCAATTTGTCATATGCCAAACCGATGAAAACCATTTTCTCTTATAGTTTACTGGGACTTTTTTAGTGTTTAACATATTAAGAATATGGGCCATAATGTGTGGTGGAGATTAAACCATGTGCTGCTTTGTTTTGGCATTTGTATTAATATTTTCCTTGGATATGCTCCATGTCTTAGACAGCATCTGCAAGGACGAACATTATTTTTTTCTGACTTGTAAGATCATAAGGACATGATAATACTTGGGTAAACTGCTTTGAGTTTCTTGAATACCAGCTGAAAGATAAACGGGACAATTTAAGTAGACATGCCTAGTCTTGCACCTGCCATGTCTTAGTAGCGTATCGGCAAGTTCCTCCATCACATCCAAAGAAACAAAACAAAAGGGAATATCATTAATCATTAATGCTGATAACATGCTAGAAGAATAGAAGAAGTGGAATTGCCAATATTTGAACTTCATTTTTCCTTCTAAGTTTTGAAAATGGGCAAAGAATATTCTTTTTTGCATATTTTTTTTAAAAAAAGTTTTTCTTTCTCTTTTTGGAGGGTGGAGGGTTTGCTTTGTGAAAAACAACCTGGCTGTTGAGTTCCGCTTAGAGGGGAGGCATGCTCAATATGCAGGATGAGATATTAGAGCAAAAGATAATGCTGAAAGCCATGCTTTCAACATTCAATTTCAGCGCTGTCCAGAACAACTATAAAACTGGAGAAAGGTGAGTAATAGATTTGACAGCTTTGCTCTAAAATGGACCTTATTAATGAAATATAAATTATAACCAGGCACTTCCTATCAGCACCCCACACAGTTAATGATAAGCAGTCAATGAGATTTATATACCCTTAGCATTTTTATAATGAGTCTGTTGCTTTGATGACAGTTTACTGTCAAACATTATGCTTAGAAATTTATAGCATTTGATTCAAATGAATAGACAGTTTAGTTTCATTGCAATTTGTTCTGGTTTTCCATTTCATGAGGCTCATACTTTCACTTCTCTCTTTTTCCATTTTTTTTTTCTTCTCTAGACTAAACTCTTAAACACTCCACTGGAAATGAAGTTTTGAAGTGGGTGCACACTGCCTAGCAGAAAGTGTGTGTAACTTGAGGGGAAAGGGTTCAATGAGTTCCAAGAACAGGCATGAGGAGTATAAAGAGATAGCATGTTATACTAAAGTATTAAAAATGTACAGATGCACCAGGATGGTGGATGCAGAGACATCACGAAGTGTAATAGGAAGAGGTTGGGTAGGGAGAAGGGCTTTGAACTTTGAGGGGTGGCCCGTATTCCTTTGTGGGGAGATGACATCTCATTCTCTCTTGGAAAGAACCGCACCTTGGTTCCCAGAATTGCCTTGAGGACAAGTGTCCAATAATGCTGACAGATTGACTGAAGCTGGAAAGAGCTACCAAGGCAGTTCAAAGAAATGCTCTACAGAGCTCTGCTGCCCCCACGGGGTCACTGCGCCACACAGTTCAAGTGGACACAGCTGTTGGATCTGATGTACAGCATGGAGTGTAACTCTGGGTAGCAGGTGCCTGATTTTCAGGAAATAGAACTGCTGCTCAGAAAATGTGCTCTTTCAGGTAGACCAGCTTTGAACACAGATGCTTTCCACAGGTGGTAGTATTAGAACAGCATTTATGCAACATTTTAAAATAGCTCAAATGGACTGAAAATATTCTTATCTCTTCTATCCTATGCCATCTGTCCTGTTTCAGATTCTTTATGGCCATTTCACCTTGCCAAGCATCCTATATCCTCTGGCTTGGAGAGGTGAGCTGGAAATGAGCACTGTGTTTAAGGTCTGGGATGGCTGTCACCTTAGCCCCACCTGTTCTTCTAACCCCAACTCCATCTCAACTCTGAAACATGGCCCTACAATCTGTGCTTGGTCTGTTGGATCCAGTATTATTTTTTCCATTGATTTCAAAGAGGAAGGGAGGGAGAGAGAGAGATAGAAACATAAATGATGAGAAGAAAATATTAATCAGCTGCTTCCTACACACCCACTACTGGGGATCAAACCCACAACCCAGCATGTGCCATGACTGGGAATCAAATCATGACCTCCTGACTCATAGGTATATGTTGAACCACTGAGCCACACCGATGGGCAGATCCAGTATTGAATGATCGCCTTCTTGATGGTTGAGTCTTGCTTTTTCTGAAAGAACCTAGAGTTGGCTTCCCCCTCTGAATCATTGTAGAACAGGCTGTTTCTGGTTAGAATCCCTCTTGCATGTGGAGCACAAACTGTGTCAATGGATATTTCACTGGTAATTAACCCCAGGGTCTCAGCAAGGACGTGAGTGGATGTTCAGACACATGGCATTTTAATAATGATTTCAATTACGATAATAGCATCGCCATCTATTCAGGCCCAACTATGCGCCAGACTCTGAGCTAGGTAGTTTACATATTTTTTTTTGAGTGCTTACTACAGCTTTGTGAGGCAGTATCCACACTTTACACAAAAGGGAACAGAGTCTCTGAGAAGTGTCAGAGCACAGATTCCTATCCAAAGCTCACAATTCTTTCAGGAATAGTAGAACCATAAGTGGGAGGTGATACTATTCAGAAAAATAAGGAACTCTAATTTCTCATCCTACCATCCATCTTCCTGTCTTGTTTTGGTCTTAGTTGGTAAATTTATCTTTCTTTTCCATGAGGATATTGTTTCATGTGATCATTCTTGTCTCCAAGCTGATTGATGACGTGTTAAATGTAAATAATGCCGTGTTTAGGAGAGAGAGAGGGGAAGAAACCTTTGGCATTCTCCGAGGCCCAAGTCTGGCGAGGCAGCAGACTGGGAGCCAGGGCTGTGCAGGTTATGCTAAGGAACTGGAAAGTTGGTATTTTTTCACAGGAAAAAACCACAGTGTCACTTCCGTGGTGATCTCCAGTATGCACTTAAATTAGAACACCATGGTGAAAGCAGGCACTGAGGAGGAGGGGTTGTCAGGGAGAATTATGATTGTCATGGTGACAACTTTGGAAGAGATTAAAGGGTTTTCAAAGGGTCATGGACAGAAGGCAGCATTTCTCTAGTGTGCCCCAGAGGTCATGTATCTGAAGGAACACAGCCGTGGTGAGTCTGCAGGATGCTGGGTTGGGGGCTTGGAGCCAGGAAATGAGAGGCACATATTCCTCCATTGGCAAAGTAGACGTAGGTGAGATGTGTGATTGAGTGGTTATTGCTCAAACTGGGCTAGAAAATCCTTCTAGACTGGCCTCATATTTCTTTAATATAGCATATTACATGCATAGGACTGTCTGCCAGTGTTTGTGGCTTGTGAAATACAATATTATTGAAGTTGCTGACATTTTATTCATAGAAGATGAAAAATAATGCATTGGTTATCAAATGTCTTTCATAAACATCATATTCGTGCATTTTATGTAGCCTTTTCCAAAATTAAAAACAAACAAACAATGACTTGTCCTTAGAAATCAGGAAAGGGGATGTGGAAAGGTTCTAAATGAAGATATTAATATTCACATTATAGTGAAACCTTGCTAATTTGTACTAATGACTGGGAAACCTATTGCAAATTACCAAATTAGTGAGTAAGCCAGCAACCAGGATTTCAAAAACCCACAGACAGCACCAGAAAATGAATTCGTTCTCATAATTTCATCAATGCAATGAATTTTAACTACTGAGAGTAATTTGTAGTCTATAATTTGTTTATCTTGCAAATCTGTGTGCATTTTAAACAGTAGTGGTGGGCTATTAGAGTAAAATGTGTTTTTTTTTTAAATGTATGGTTGTGGTTAAGAAATGTATGTAAAACAAACACACAACTGTTGGAAAAAGAGAAGCTGAATTTTGTCTCAAGGATTTTTATTTTTTAATATTTTAAGTTGTAATTCCAGTTATACCTTTGCTCATTTATTCTTTTAGTTATCAACCAGAATATGCAAAATTTGACAAAATGTTGCACAAAAGACTCATAAGCCTGAGTGAAATCTCTTAATTAACCAGGCATCTTATTTGTGAAAGAGGCAATTTTCCAAAGCACAGTTATGTGAAAATGGAACTAGACAGACGTTAATGGCAGTTTGTTCTCTGTGACAGCAGCAAATCCAGATCCTATGACAGCGGAGGGGCGGGGTGGGTAGCACGTAGGACCAGCTGTGACCTATCCATCAAAAGGTTGTGTGGTTTTTGTTCTTATTGTTATTAAACATTCACTTTCATACTTAACTTTGTACTTGTAATTTTGTATTATTTTTCATAACTATAAATTTCTGCCTCCACAAAAACCAAATCCTCCCTGGTAGTTGGAGCCAAAGGTCTAGACTCTTACAGAGGAAAGTTAGTAGAGTGAGGGCAGCATCCAAGAACATGCGTGTCTACAGTGGAGGAATCCTCTGTAAAAATGGAGAAGCAAGGACCTCTGGGCGTAGAGAATTCCAGGGAGGTGGAGACCTGTCCCCATCCTCCCTCAGCCCCTCTTTTAGACAGGGCTCTCCTCCATCTTCTGGCAGGAAGAGGATTTCTACTTCCCCACCCCTCACAGAAACCAGTGCTACAGCATGCCTGGATTTGATGGGGGCTGGGCAGAGAACAGGAGCCTGCTGCATCATATCTCAAATTGTGCAGGCTCTGTAATAATACTCAGAGCCACCTGTGACTTGGAGATTTGGAACATATCCTCCCACCCCCAATCTTGTTTCTCTCCATAGTCTTGTGTCTCTGCTAGTGTTTGTTAAGCTTGGTTTCCTGACCTCACCTAGAAAGCCAAGTTAGTAAGTACAAATCAGGTGCAACTGATCAGCTGTAACCAGATCTGGAATTGCTTAGGCTTGGCCAACTCCATGTACCCCTGAGAACAGCATAGCAGATTCTGGGAAATGTTGGATCTGGAGAATGTACTCTCAGATCTGCTGTACTTCTCATGCATCCTCTTGTTTCAGTAGTATAGATGTAGAGAGTTCTCTCTTTCCTCACTAAACAGAGACTATGAGGCAGGAGACTGAGGCAAGTTAAGTTGGACTGAGGACTAAGAAGGCTAGAGAAAACCCTCCAGCCACAGCCACATTTTACCTCTTTGTCCTTAAACTATTTATCACATTGCAAAAAGAGCCTATGAATTTCAAAGACAGCTCTGGGCAAGAAGGGAAATGTACATCCAGGGGTAGAAATTGGGGATGGGAATTTTGCCACCATATATAATGGATTTCTTTAAAATATCTTGCTTAGGTATGATTTAGCCATATACCTTTGGAAGCTAAAATGGAACCAGGAAAGAGGCATGAACAACTATTATATTTGGAGAACATAGGATAGATGCATTATTCCTGTTCATTGCTAATTTTGATTTTCTCTACACCTTAAAATGCACCATACTTGGCAACCTTATGGAGGCCCTATATTCTTTGAGGAAATAAGGAATGTGAATAATATTTTTCAAGGGAAGTGGACTGTTTTTAATGCTAAGACCCTTGAAATAACAAGGAATTAAAGCTTTTCTCCCTCACGATTATTTCATCAGAATTATATGAGTTCGTTATTTATTTATTTTAAAGCGTCAAGTATTTTGGAGAGCGTCAAGTATTTTGGAGAGTCGAGTTTGTTGGCAATGCCTCATCTTTTCCTCATCTACTTTAACAGTTTTGATAACTTCCTTGGGCTGTTTCCCTTGAGATGGTGATGATAATGGTCATAACCAGTACACTTACTCTCCATCACTCTTATAAGGATGCAGTTGGTCTGAGTGGGTAAAAACTTCTCATAATGAAATCCCATTCCAATTACCACCATGTAGAACTTAAAGCATCAGCAGAATACACTGGGAACACTTCAGCATCTTCTTCTTTTTGTTGTTGTTGTTTTTTTCTTCCCATCCAGCTCAGATATTATTACTTCTTAAGCTTTTGTCTGCAAGAATCCATCAATGTCTTTTTTCGATCTCTCTAAAACACTCTCCAAAGAGGATTCAGAGATAGGTAATTTTCTCTTATCTGAGTTTTGTAGAATTTAGTTCAAGTTTTATTGTATTTCTAAGAATCCTCTAGATGCCCATAGAGATAGCTGAGTTGAGTTAAAATACACAGGCTACAACACATTCATAATCTTAAAATATTTTCCAGAAAGAATAATCAGAGTAATCATTTCTTTTTTTAAAGAAATATATATATTTGATTTCACAGAGGAAGGGAGAGGGAGAGATAGAAACAACAATGGTTAGAGAGAAATATCGATCGGCTGCCTCCTGCATGCCCCCACTGGGGAAACAAGCCTGCAACCTGGGCATATGCCCTGACCGGAAATCAAGCCATGACTTTCTGGTTCGTAGGTCAACCATTGAGCCACATTGGCCGGGCCAGAGTAATCATTTCTTTGTTCAGAAGTGAGGTGGTCCAAGCACTTCTTAATAATTCTAAAGGTTTGAAAAACCAATGCCTTTAGCCAGTTATGTGAAATTTTTATAAAAGGTGTTGAAAGTATTTATAACATGTATCAACAAATAGACATGGTGAATTCTTCTATGGAGTTGACAACACGATGTCAATTTTTGGAATCTCTCTGGACTACAACAACTTAGCCTCATCAATGCCTTGATTCTGTTAAGATGGTAAAAAGATTATAATAATTTTATATTCAAGGAGAGAGAAAGCGAATGGATATTTCCAGAAACTTTTGCGGAGACTTAGCAATTGGAGTTAGTTGTTTCATTAATAGTCTACAACCATGCTTAGGAATATTAGAGTCTTGACACCTCCTCCTTTTGTTTCTTCATTTTTATTCTTTCCATTTCTAGATGTGTTTTTAAAAAGAAAGCAAGAATGGTTTCATTGCAGTTATATTTAATCAAAATACTTTATTCAGCTCCTATCTTCAAATTCTCTTTCTCAACAGCTCTCCTAAAAAGCAATGGATGAAAATTCTTAAATATGAACAACAAAAGGAAAATTCACTTTTAGTTACCATTTTCTCCACCATCACATTTCCAAACTTTAAATAATTACCTTAATCAAGAAAATTTCAAACTAAAACAATGAATATTGTTTTCTACATTTGGTTTTTTACATTGTTCACTTAATTAAGATTAATACTATTATCTAGTGGCATCATGTTGTAGAATTCTGGTATATATATTATGGTTAAGAGAAATCCATCTCGTTTGCATATATGAATGCCACCCACTTACAGGCTAATGTGCTTACTTAAAGTTAGTGCCATTTAAACTTCACCCATTCCTGAACTGAAACATTGATTAAGCGCCTTCTATAAAGAAGATATGTGCTACACATTTTAAAAATGCAAAGATGCATTACACACTAGCCTGATTTCAAGCAGTTTACAACTAATGTATTTATTAAGTACAAATAATCACAGGATGTAGTAAGAGAATGTCAGGCTTGACAGTAGAACTGCCGAAGGGTGGTAAGCTCACTGTGGGCTGCTGTGCTAGAGAAGGTTTTCTGGATTGTGCTTGATAAGTGAAGTGTAAATTAGCTATGGTACCTATGAGGTAGAGAGATGTATAGGACTTTACGAAATCTATAAAAGATTGAGAAGGGAGAGGCACAGTGCTGTAGGGAGAGGGGTTGGCACAATTGAAAATGGATCAGCCAAACATTACAGGGTTTTGGGGTTGAGTGGAAGGGCAATGGGCAGGTCAATCAACCTGGAGAAATGGGGAATTAGCAGACGAGTGGCAGACCAGACAGGAGACAGTTCTAACATCCCTGAGAACATGCCACTCAAACCAGAACTTTTGGCTGTGACTTCAGCAAGTCAGGATAAATAAATTCCTGTCCAAGTGCAAATTAACCTTGTTGTCTCAGTAATCGATTCAAGTTTCAGTATCAAAGATTGGGTGACTAAACAGTACTAGCTAGTGGTCTCTATTTTGTTCACCATGCTTTGAAAGAGCAAATAAACACATATTTTCTGTACATAGTGTATCTATATATCAGTCAATGATAACTGTTCTCAGAAAATCCCCACCACATGGCCTTATATGAACCCCTAGCTACATCCACATACACAGATCCCTTCATATACATGAAGGGATCTGTGTATATATATATATATATATTTATATATATATATATATATTTTGGAGAAAGTTTATATAGGTGTTGCTGAAAATCCTGGTGTATAGTAAGCAGCCCTTGCTTCACCATACCCAAAGTAAGGGTTTTCTTTGATATGTATCTCCTCCTGTTATTTATAGGCACTTTTAATGATGAAAATGAATGGACCAACCATGTTACAGTCTGTTCATGTCTTATACATGTGCATGGTCTTTGATCACAGCTCTAGGCTATAATCTATAATTAACCTATGTTCAGACTGCCTGTGAAAACCACCAAGGCTTTTTGTTTTTCCAGGTAAACTCTGAGCAGGTGTTGCTACATACCACCAAGTTTCTAAGGCCGTATCCAAGGGCATACATTAAAATAGTACTACAGTAATTGTTTTAAAAGGATTCTTAATTTCTTGGTGGAACAATTATATCCAAGCTTACCTTTCACAATGTACTAGTGAGTAACATTATTTGAAGTCATTTGTCTGGTGACTTACTGAACATTTCATAACACATCATCTTTTCTAGGAAATAATTAATCATGAAGTATATTGATGACAGGTTTGGAGTTTAGAAAACAGTAATTTATAGTATTAGCTCAGTTGTCTTGATGACCTTCGCTAGACTATATTAGTATTTTACTTATTCTTCCCTCTTCTTTGCCTTCCAACATACCAGAGAATAATTCATATCCTTGCTAACCTTTGCAAATGATTTCCCCAAAGGTTTTCCTTCATCAATACGAGGGAAAACTAACCCATTGTCATCATCTTTTACAAAGTAATTAGCCATGAATAATTGTTCCATCCACACATCTCTCTAACTGAATTGATTTCCTTTTTCTTTTCTTTGAAGGTAGATCTATTAATTGTGGTCATGTTAGAATGCTACCACCCTTTTATTTTCCCATTTATTACTCCCTGCTTTTCTGTGAATATTCTAGATTACACTAGGCTGTAGAGTTGAATGCTGTGTGAACATTGCTTTATTATACATTCTATTCCAAAGTAGAAGAATGGATTTTTCTATCCAGATTTATTAGATTGATTCTGGAATATTTTACCTAATGAGTTATTTTTATGGCATCCTCTACCAACATTTATATGGGAAATTTTGTGCTTCTTGATTAAAAATATCCCATGTGTATTTTTCCCCAGGATTTCTCTTAAAATCACCTTTTGGCTTCCTAAAAGTATAAAACAAAAATGGCCTTTTCACCGAGCAGGAGTTGATCGCCTGGTAACAAACTCGAGAGACTCACATATAATAATTGGAAGAGGGCCTTGACAAAGGATAAGGAAAAATAAACAGACCATGCCTCTATAAGTTCTGTTTCTAACACTCAGATGGGATTTTTGTCTATGTGCTCTACTAAAGAGCTTCCCTGGAAAATTATTCAAAAGCTTTGGCTGCTACAGGAGCCAAGAGGTTAGTTATGCCTTTGCTTTCTAGTCTCCATTAGTCACTGATTTGCTTCTGGGCACCATTCGAGGGATTAATTTTTATCTACAAATCCCTGTAAGGTTGGGCCCTGGTTATCTTGGCAATAGTGTTTCCACTCACTCTAAAGGCAACTACAATTCACAAGGGAGGCTCCTTATATATGAGAAGCCAGTGCTCTGTGCTTAAATGGGTAACCTTAATGTTGTGTGACTAGAATTTGGCAGTAAACAGGTATTTTATGTTCTGCCAAGATTTCACTATCAGATACACTCTCCTGTTAGCTATTTAATGAGACAAGGTCGTTTTCCCCCTCTTGCTGTATTGGAGCATTGCTTAGATTTATGTCTGATTCAGAAGCAGCTGTTCCCAGTTGCTTCCTGGTACTTAAAGTCTGAACTATGTCTGGTGTTAGCAATTTGAAAAGCCTTTGTAGCTTGGATGCTGATCTGATGTGATGCTGGTGGCTTGGTAAATACACACGTAAGCAAACAGAAATGAAAATAGTACACAGTTCATTAGTGGAGTGTTGAAAGCCTGGGATACACTCTGAATTTGAAAGTGACTCAGCGATAAAACCACTCTTTCTTGGCAAAGGTAATCTTTCTCTGCTTCAATTTCCTGAGTTAGAATATAAGGATTATATCCTTTTCTAAACCTTGGCTTCCATGGAGAATAATAAAGATTACTCTTTGGAAGTGAGGTTGCAAATAGAGCTCCAGAATGTGAAAAGAAATTGTACTGATGAAAATCATGTATATTAGAAGAGAGTCTTATTCCTTAGTAATCTATACATCTCCTCAATAAAAAATAAATGCAGATAAACGTGATCTTTTGCTATTTTGGTAATCTGGTTAAATGTGGTGGCTTTCTCATTGTCCTGGCAACTTTTAAGAAGTTGAAGAAAAATGTGAATATAAAAATGGCACGGGAAAAGATAATTTGGCAAAATGTATACATCGTCTGGGACTGTGTAGGCCAATGGCTCTGATCTTGTCCCCTTCTGAAAAAAAAAAAAATCTCAGGAAAAAATGAAGGAAAGAAAGGAGAAATAAAGATGCGGCTGACATGTAGATTCTGCATCTAAAATATGATTATCTGTCAAGTAATCTGGTTCTTGGAGGTCAATACCACCCAACTACTGCACTTGCCTGACACTCAGAGCTTCCCTGGGTGTCCATAAGAATGTATTGTTAATGTGGTGGGTATTTGTTGGGGGTGGTTAATGCATGGCAGGTAGGCATTGTGCTAGCTATACAAGATAGGCTTTCTGTTTTCCTGGCTCTGACATACCTCATGTAGAGATAAACAAAATAAAGTAAATGTAAAACAAAGAATGGCAAATTACTCTAAGGCCTGGGAAGGGACACATGAGGTGCTGAGGTAGACAGTAGTGTGGGTCCCTCCTTCCACTGGATGTTCCAGGGAGACTGTGCTGAGGAGGGGACATTTAAGCTAAAGCTCAAAAAGCAAGGAGAAGCCCTGCATGTGGAAGTTGCCAGAATAGTGCTTCAGACACAGGAATGGCTGCGAAACATCCTGAGGTTAGAACAAAGAGAGGCCTGGGGCTGGAGCCCAGAGAGTGAGGCGCTGTCTCAGGAGAGGGTCCCGTTGGAAAGAACCTGGATTTCATCCTGGCGGCACTGGGGAGCCTCTGAGAGTTACAAGTGGAGGATTGACGTGATCTGATTTAGCGCTCTGCTGTGTGGAGGATGGACTGAGGGTTGTACCTCCTACAGAGCTCTTTTCTCTTCACTGCCACAGCCTGGCTCTGGCCACCATCACCTCTCACCTCACTAACTGCAATAGCCTCTTGACTGGTCTCTTCATACTAATTCAATCCATTCTCCACGCTGCAGTGAGAGTCATCTTTGCACAATGAAAATTTGGTTTTGTTCCAGGGCTGCTTAGAAACCTGCTGTGGCTTCCCATTGCTCATGGGATCAAGTTTGCATCCCTTGCTTACTTATGCCTGCACTGGCTCGGCTTCCGCCTGCGTCCTCAGCCTCAGCTGAGCCTGCTCTCCTGCTTCCCTGGACTCCAGTTACATGAGGGCTTCTGCCCATTTCCTGAAAGCGTGCTCATATTTATCTCCTTGTTCCTTGGCACATTGTTTTTTCCTGTCAGCCTAAACATCTATCCCCCCACCTTCACAACTTCCAGTTTGTCTGGCTCAGGGATTCTCAAACTTCAATGTGCATGAGATCAGCTTTTTCATTTCTAAAATGGGAAAATGATATATATGTCTCTCTATAGTATGAGGATTATGTAGGTTAATTCTTGAAATGAAGAATAAAAAATAAGTATTTCTTGAAGTCCGCATCTCCTTCCTCTGTTGCCATCATAAAGTCTAGAGTGGGCGTTTTGCTGTGAGGCAGTGAGTAGCACCTGTGCATATGGCCTTGGGAGCTTGGAAGCAGAGAGATGATTGCATGACCTGAAGTGTGACAGACTGTCAGGGGACTCAGAAAGCCAGTTTTATCTCTCACCAGCGCCATCTCTCTGTGCGTGAGAGAATTGACACAGTACTCTGGAATGTTGATTTTATCATTACATTTTTCTATTTCTGAAATGCTGCTATTTCAAAAAATTCAAACAACTGTAAACAGTGGACTTAATTTTAACTTACTCAGTGCAGTAGAATGTAGAGAGAGTGGGACTTCTCCAGAAGGACAAATAACCCGCTGGGATGTCAGGGTGACTGAGGTCAGGTCTAGGCATCTGGTCTGTCTGTAGTGTGTGGCGCCCAGAGCTCCAGGCCAGAATCCAGAGCCTGGACTCCAGCTGGCTCTGCCTGGCTTTGGGGGATCCCTCATATATTGGGATGTGTCACACACTTGATGGCCATATCCTTTCTCATCTCTGTGACTGTGCACATGCTCCTGTCCTTTTTATTATTATTATTATGATTATTACTATTATTATTATTATTTTTAGCACCTATTTTTCCTTCAAGACTAGTCCAATCGTCCCTGGTTCCAGAAAGTCTTCCACACAGTCTGAGTATGGATGCCTCATGCGTTTCCCATTGCAACCTGGGCTGGCTTCTATTGGAAGATGGATTATTATGGGTTGTACCTGTTGAGAGTAGGTGTCCTTTATATTTCTATCACCCTAACTAGAGTATAGGCTACTAGAGAGAATCAACTCCTTCTCTTCCCATTGCTTAGGACACACTAGACATTCAGAATAGGCTTGTTGAATGTGTGAATGTATCGGAGTGACTTCCTTATGTGACATAGGGGTGGTGCAGCAGGAGGCACTAGTTATCTCACTGGAGCGGGAATCCAAAAGTAGAAACCAATAAGAGAAAGAGGATTTAGGGAAGGAAGATTCATTGAAGATAAAACATGATCCTACTTTATAAAATTGCTTAGGGTCAGTATGTTTAACATTTTTCCTTTTTTAAAATTTTGTTTATTGATTTGAGAGAGAGAGAGAAAGGAAGAGAGAAAGAGAGAGCGACCAATTTTTTGTTCCACTCATTTATGCAGTCATTGGTTGATTCTTATATGTGTCCTAACTGGGAATTAAACCTGCAACCTTAGCATATTTAGCATATTGGGATGAGGCTCTAACCAACTGCGCTATCCAGCCAGGGTCAAAGTCTGTATGCTTAGAACAACTTCATTTACACACATTTCAAAGAGGCACTTGCCTGATATAAGTGGTAACACACTTAAATATTACACTCTTAGTCCTTAACAGGCCATGACCACACAATCCTAATTGCGCAGTGCATTTTTGTAGCTGTCGATGGAAAACCTACTTATAGAAGCTTCATAACACTTCCTCTTCCTATAGCTCACCCTTTTCTTATGCAATATATACTAATTAAATATGCGTTTCAGACAAGGACAAAGAAGAGAATACTAGTAAAAGTAACAAACCTGGCAATGCAATTGAAATGTTAGCTCCCAGGTATCTACTTAGCAGAGTAGAGCACTCTGTTCAGGCTGGCACAATGAGGCAGTTACTTGGCAAACAAATTGTTCCTATTCCCTTCAAAGAACAGACTCTTGGTCTGGCAGGCTGCCCACTGACAACTTAGGAAACAACATAGCGACTGAAGGCACAGGATAAGGATCTGACTTTTCTTCTTGCCAACCATGTTTTAAGTCAACTAGCCTTGGAGGCTGAGATGTCTCCAACCCATCAATGCCTGCAGGCCCAGGAAGCCGCTCTTCCTTTGGCCAGACCGGTTGGCACTGAAACATAGGCGTGCAATTCAGCCCAGAATGTGTTCTGCATAAATTTGATATTTTGAAGATCAAATTTCATGTGCTCAGAAAATGAACTTGGAGGAATCACACCTAAACTTGCCTGGTAGACTGAGCTTTTTCAATTTTTTCTAAATGATGAACCAAGTCCCATCCCTAAAGAATAATCACATATAAGAAAAGATGTAATTTTTTTAAAGAATAGTTTATTGATATTTAGAGAGGAAGGGAGAGAAACATCAATGTGAGAGTGCAACATCGATCGGCTGCCTCCTGCACACCCCTTACCAAGGATGGAACCTGAAACCAGGGCATGGGCCCTTGACCTGGAATCAAACCAACAACCTCCTGGTGCATGGGAAAAGGTCCAACCAACTTAGCCACACTGGCCAGGGCTAAACTTTTCTTTTAAGGTTGTAAACCTCTAGACCACTGGCCTGGGTCTTTCATATTAGCTTTCCTCCCTGATGTCCCTGTTGGCCCAGGGACTCTCCACCTTATCTGGTACTTGCCTCCTTCTTCAACTGATGAGATTTGTAGGTAAGGGTCTGTGTATTTTCTAGTATCCTCCAAAGCACTTAAGCACATGAGCTTAGACCACAGATAACTGAAGAATTATTATTCAGACATAAAACCTCAGACAGGAAATATAAAACACATATTGAAGCAGAAATTTTGACTTAGAGATATTCTAATGTACAAAAAAGAACAAAACTATTGAATTATTTATATATTTAATGAATTATGTGCACTATGGCAATATATATTTCATTCTTGGCCTTTGTCCCATTTTTCAATTTTTTCCTTATTTTTAACTCTATTGTTTATTATTCCATAATGTTTTGAAATGTATGTCTCAATACCTCTGATCATCTCCCTATATGTAATATTCTTTTTGGGTCTTTTAAAAAAATTAAAGTGCTATACTTTTATTTTAGATTGAAATATACATTTAAAGTCTTAGAAGGCAATGAAATTGAGCAAATTCATACAACTTAAAATTAGTTGGAAAATTCTATATATCTCTTCATGTATATACATATTCTCCAGACACACATACATAAAGGATCAAGGACATTGTCAAGCTCCATTATTTCCATGTTATCTTAAGTCATTTCATAATAAGTTAATGATTAAGTATAACAAATGATCTCTTAGCTGAAGGCATCTATCAATTGTGCAAACATTTGAAAAGTTGTTGATGGAATCAACAGAGTCTAATCTGGAAGAGACAAAGGACATAAACGTAACAAAAGAAAGATGGATGGCCATTATAGCATGTTAGAAGCCATAAAAAAATCTTGAGTGTTGAAAAAGGATACAATAAAATTCTCCTCAAATACCAGAGAAGAGTTGCTGTCAATTTCCTGTGGATTAACTATGAAATTATTCTACCAGTTTTTGGCCAATTATTTTTAAACATATATTTCAGAGAGGAAGGGAGAGGGAGAAATAGAAACATCAATGATGAGAAAGAATCACTGATTGGCTGCCTCCTGAACACTCCACACTAAGGATCAAACCCACAACCCAGGCATGTGCCCTGACCTGGAATCAAACCATGACCTCCTGGTTCTTAGATCGATGCTCAAACACTGAGCCATGCTGGTCAGGTATCTTTGGTCCCGTTCTTAATGAGTACCAATTATTGTTAATAATATATCAAATCTGTGGGGCAAAACAGGGAATTGCAGATTTAAGAAATTTATTACAGATCATTTTCAATGACTATAAATGTTGAGTCTAGGCAACAGCTGTAAAAAAAGCACAGGAAGACACGGGTCCTGGGATGGGAAGAGAAGGATTGATAGCGTTTGAATGTGATAACAAACACACAAGAGAAGAGTTGACATTAAAGAATGGGGAGATATTCAGGATGAAGGTCAATGGAATAACACACATACAAAGAGTATTCTCATTTTGATAGGATTCCAGTCTAGGATATATATTGGTGATGATGTGAAGCTTAGGAAGTGTGGGAATGTGTGTTACATACATGTTGACAATAAAAAAAATGATACTACATTTTGCCTTTGCAATTTTGACAAGACTACATAAAAATGATTGTGTCAAAATAGCTGTCTTTGTCTGCCTGGAACAAACACTGCATCACAATGGCTGCTTCAAGTGGTCAGAGACAGAACTTCCTGCTTGTGAATATCATGATGAAACACACTTTGTATCTCCTGTCTGGGCTCCCAGACTACATCGCTGGTTACTGCCTGTCAGCTCCCACACAGAACTGGCAGGGTGAGACTCCACCTCTGTCACTTATCCTAGCTGTTCATTGACCGATGTGTAAGTAGGAAACCCAAAGTAGAAAATGAACATTCATGATTCTTCTTGAAATATGATTGTCCTTTGTGATTCATTTATTTGCTTTTTAGTTTTTCTATGTATGAAGTACTGAACATTTTATAAAACTATCCTCCCAGTGGTGGAAATAGGTGGCCGCTGAGGAGAGGTAGATGCAGAATAAAAGATGATCTTGTCAGCCTCACGTTTCCTCCTGGGATTAGGACAGAACCTGCCATTCAGTGGCCACTTAGCCATCATTTACTAGTAGGATTCTCGGATTCAGTCGTCACTGGAACTGTTCACGAATATTCTGGTTCCTCCCCTTCCAGGCATGTGGTTGGGCTGCACTTCCCCACTCTCCCTTGTAGGTGAGCTTTGCCCTGTGACTTTCTTTTGCCAATGAAATGGGGGACTTCCCTTTTCTGCTTTGGAAGCAAGTTTTGAGATGGTACCTCTGCTCACTTGGGTCTCTGACAATACAGGGCAGAGTCCCCGCTGTTACCTTCCATCAGGCATCAGCATGACCGAGGACTAAACTTTGCTGTGTCAAGTCACTGAGATTTGCGAGCCTCAAACGGGTATATTGGAAGCAAACAAAGCCATTCAATGTGCCCATGCATATGTGATTCTATATTCTTCCCCCAAACATTGTTAGTTCCAGATTAGATATTGGTTTCATTTTTATCACCATAAAGGTCCTCAAAACAGAAACTCAACTGTAACACCTCTAAATTATAATTTCTGATACATTATTACTGCTTCACTAAACATCATATAAAGCTGGTAAGTACTAATTATTTGTTTAAGTTGAAAATGATAATTTTGGCAATAACTCAGACTAATAAGGATTAGGATTGCATTGCAAATGTTTCAACTGGCAAACTTTGTGAGCAGGTGACAAAGGATGATTAAAAAGAAATCTAGGGCTATTGCACCAGAAAGTGCAATTTGTTATCCTGTTTTGACAAGTGCCGTTTAGCTTTAATTGTACGTGATAACAATCTGTAAGGCGAGTGGAAATGTACTGGGATTCATTTTGGAAAGGTGATCCAAAAACACCCCAGACTGCACACTGTTCTTAAGTTTGCTGAGAAATGAGGTGTGACATTGCCAAGTTTCCATGTGAAAATGATTATGTTTGTAGATTGCCAGAGAATGAACCTAAACTATTCTATTGCATGTTCTGGTTGACTGACACACAGATTTGCCTAATCAAGGACATGTACTGCCAATAACTGAGTGTCTTCTATTTTTTAATTTTCAGAAAACTACTTGATAATTCAAACTTTTCCCCCAGCAAGAATCCCTCATGTTCTCTGTGTTCATTTATATTTGTTTGGTTTGTGCCATCCAGGGTTTTCTGACTGGTTAGCTATGTACGCTTGTTTCAAAGCCGTGCAACTCCGGCATGCTCTGGTCTTCATGTTTCTTTTGCATGTGCAATATTATCAGGCTTCCTAACTTCTCCAGGAAATGTGGTTGTTATTGTATAAAAGAAGCTTAGTTGAACCTTAAAAAAATGTAATACAGCCTCACAAGTTACCATTGTATGCCAGAGAAATTACCTATCTCTTATCTAGCCCAGGAAAAAAAAGAAAAATGCAAAATAAGAAACTACAAAATGAATTATCCATTAACTATTTGATATTAAAACTTTCCTAAATGTCTTATGTCTTGAGGTATGGTTGCTTAATCTTAGATTTTTTTTTTGTTTTGTTTTTTCTTCCTCAAATGTAATCTCCTATTTTTCCAACTCAAGTAGACTTAATTATTTACAATAACACAACATTTGCATATAAATTATATATTAGAAAGAAGGATACCCCCATACAGCAATTGTATATAGTTTTCTACCTTTCCTTCTATTCTGTTACTTTGAATTCAGGTGATATGATCTCTCTTTAAACTTTTCCCAGGATTACTTTGCATTACTCCTTATTTGTTCCTTGAAAAGCATCTGCAGATGAAAGGTTATTTACTACAGCCCTTGCACTGGAAAAAAAGTTAATAGGAAAAATATGTGTAAGCAGCTCAATGGTATCTGTCAGAAAGGCAATAATTTGGTTTCAAAAACCTGTCTAATCCTTTTTCTTTTCCTTCCACTGATATAAAATTGCATATCAAATGACTCAAATGGACAAAAAGCAATGCCTATAGGAAGCCCTAACTCAGAGGTTCTCTGTCTTCTGTTTTCCTATATGGCTCTTTCTAAGGGTGGGGAGTCACACATGACTAGTGGGTGCTGGGGCAGGACAACATTCCAGAATTCTGGAAGGTAGATGTGTGGTTTGAATGGCTCCTCTGGTCATTTTGATAGAGTCTTGTGGTGAAGAACAGGTGTGGGCTCTCCTTCTCCCCTTGAAAACCATTGCCCTGATTTTGATGAAGAAAATGTTTCAATAGAAGGTGTTGGTGAGGGATTTAGATAACCCCTAAATTATCTTTAAACTGAAATATTTTAGGTGCATTTTGTAGTCATTGAGAGTTTCAAATAGCATATTTTTTAGAGCCATCTTTGTTGTCGAGGGTGTGCACTAAAATTCTGGATCACAAATATGATTGTCAGGAAGGGATCCTGTACTCTGTCAGTCTCCAATAAGTAGGCTCCAGTTTTTCTGTTGTACAGAGCAGCATAGAGGAAATGAGGGCATAAATGTCACCTCCAAGCATTCAGATAAGGCTTTGGCTCTTATTGATGACACCCTCTATACTTGGCCTGTGGGGCTAACGAGTTGCTCATATGCGCCCCTCCGGATTCTGGGCTTACTAAGGCAGTGACTAAATCTGTGCATGAGACTTTTCAAGTTCTTATTTTGAAAAAAAGTCTCTTTTGGGGGGCATTATTTGTGACTTCCTTGTCTAATGCCTCTTCTTGCCAATCCCTCATGGCATTCCTGATCCTCAACATTATATCGCTTCAATATAGGACCTTGACCTCTTCAGCCTCAGTGCTCCCTAGCTTCCTGGCATGTACACTGTCTTCCAGCGAAATATTTCTTGAGCGTTTTGCTCCATCCTTTGACTCCAGGCCTTGTCCATGCTCCTCCCCTTGTCTGGAACGTGCTTCTAGCCACTAAACCTGGGATAATCAGTACATCCTGAGAGGCTTCACTGTTCAGTGAATGGCTTCATCCTCTATTATGTTGCCTGAGACAAAAACAAGGGGGTATCCTAGGTTCCTTCTTCTTCCTCCCCCCACCTTCTATCCATCAGCAACTCCTGTCAATCCTATTACCAGATATATTTCTCATATCCTAAGAGCTCACCATCTCTGCAATGACCACTCTCTAAGCCACCACCTGTTCTGGACATTCAAAGCAAACCCCTAGCTGGTCTCTCTATTTCCACATATGACCCACACAAAACATTTCTCACTCAGCAGCCAGCATGATCTTTCTTTTAAAAGTATAAACCAGATCATATCACTCCCTGCTTAACACCCCACAGTGGCTTCTAATGGCTCTAGGAATGTGATCTCTGGTACCTCCTGAACAGCACCTCCTACATATTTCTTTGTTCATTCTTTAAAAAAATGTTTTTCATTGATTTTAGAGAGAGACGAAAGGAGAAGGAGAGAGAGAGATAAAAAACATCAGTGATGAGAGAGAATTATTGATTGGCTGCCTCCTGAATGCCCCTACTGGGGATTGAGCCTGAAACCCGGGCATGTGCCCTGACAGGAAACCAAACCAATGACCTCCTGGTTCATGGGTCGATGCTCAACCAACTGAGCCACACCAGCCGGGCTGCACATTATATTCTTGATTGATAGGCCTTCTTTCTTTTCCTTAAACAACTGAAGCATATTTTTCTCTGGGACTTCGCATTTGTTGTTCCATCTGTGGAATCCACTTAGCCCCAAATCTCTGCTTCTTCTTTTTTTTTAATATGTTTTTTATTGATTTTTAATTAATTTATTTTTTTAGAGAGAGAGAGAGAGAGAGAGAGAGAGAGAGAGAGAGAGAGGAAGGGAGAGGAAGAGAGAGAAACATCGATCGGCTGCCTCCTACACATCCCCTACTGGGAAATTGATGCACAAAGGATAAAGCTCATATCTCAAAGGTTTAATCCATACCTACTTGTGTCATGGATTCCTGACACTGTCTAGGTAAGGGCATGAGTTGGAGAAGTCAGGAAGAAAGATAGCAGTCATTAAGCAGAAAAAAAAAGGAATGATAAAAAGGAGATGATGTTTAACATTCAACTTTCCAGTCAGACTAAAGAGGATATAGAAACGTTCTAAATCCCTGCAGTGGTATTGGTTACTGTGCTCTCCATAGCAGGTAAAGAAAAGACACTCTCAACCCTCTGTAATGTGAAAATTGCTTTTAGTCACTCTCCCCAGGAAAGTAAGACATGTCAGCTTGGAAGTTGTTAGGTTGCCAATCCTATTGTCAGCCAAGTAGGACATTTGAATTCAGATGTGCTGAAATTTCATTTGGGGGTTTTCTGCCACAAATCCCTAACATATGTAGAGACGTCTGGCTAAAAAATGAGTAAGTTTCACACATCGAATCTCTTTTCAAATATATTTTAAACAGCTCTTCTCAAAGAATCCTGAAAACATGTTACAAATGGAGGTATTCAGGAAGGCTGGGGACAGGTGAGAGGGAAGATAGGCAATTACTACAGGAAAAACAACAGTCATCCACTTTCATAGCAAAGTCATTCTTTGATTTTCATTCATTTGATACATATTAGTGATGAGAAAGGGCATCATGATGCTTTAGAATTTAGACTTGGAGTCAGAGGCTTGGTTTAAGTCCTGGTTGGTTTGCCTATTGCTATGGCTATTTTTATGTGTCAACTTGGCTAGGCCAAGTTATTCAGTCACATGTGAAGTAGGTGTTGCTGAGAAGGTATTTTGTAGAAGTGGTTGACATCTGCAGTCAGTTAACTTTACATAAAGGAGAATATCCTTGATAATCTGGGTGGGCCTCATCTAATCAGTGAAAGGATTTAAGAAAAAAAAATTTCCAGAGGAAGAAGAAATTCCCAACTTTGGACCAGGGTATTAGCTTCTGGCCTGAGAGTTTCCAGTCTGTTTCTGGCTTGCCTTATAGATCTCAGACTTGCTTAGCCAGATTCCACAATTGCAATTTATATATATACATATATATATTAGAGGCCCGGTGCATGAAATTAGTGCACGGGGGACGGGGGGGTGTCCCTCAGCCCAGCCTGCACCCTCTCCAATCTGGGACCCCTTGAAGGATGTCTGACTGCCCGAGGGCAATTGGACATCCTTCTCACAATCCAGGACTGCTGGCTCCCAACTGCTTGCCTGCCTCTGCCTGATTGCCCCTAATTGCTTCTGCCTGCCAACCTGATCACCCCCTAACCAGTCCACTGCCAGCCTGATCGACACCTAACTGCTCCCCGGCCGGCCTGATTGTCCCTCACTGCACTCTTCTGCCGGCCTGGTCACCCCTAACTGCCCTCCCCTGCCAGTCTGGTCACCCCTAACTGTCCTCCCCTGCAGGCCTGGTCTCCCCCAACTGCCCTCCCTGCTGGTCTGGTCACCCCTAACTGCCCTCCCCTGCTGGCTGGTCACTCCTAAATGCCCTCCCCTGCAGGCCTGGGTCCCTTCCAACTGCTCTCCCTTGCTGGCCTGGTCTCCCCCAACTGCCAACAACTGCCCACCCCTCCCAGCCATCTTGTGGTGGCCATCTTGTGTCTACATGGGGGTAGCCATCTTGGGCCACATGGGGGCAGCCATCTTGTGTCTTGGAGTGATGGTCAATTTGCATATTACTCTTTTATTAGATAGGATACACACACACACACACACACACACACACACACACACACACACACACACACATATATATATATATATATATATATATATATATATATATACCATATTTTCCAGCATATAAGATGACTGGGCATATAAGATTTTCCTGAGTTAAAAAGTCGTCTTATACACCGGAAAATACGGTAGTCCAATATATCTAATACATTATATCTAATCCCATCAATATAGTCCAATATACTGTATTTTCTGGCGTATAAAACGACTTTTTAACCCAAAAAAATCTTATACTCCCAGTCGTCTTATATGCCGGAAAGTACGGTATATTCTATGTAATAAAATCCCAGCATCCATAATGGCAGAACGACCAGAACTACCACTCGACCAGTCACTATGAGGTACACTGACCACCTCTTGGTCCCTTTCCCCAGCTGGCAGGCTCTGATTGCCAGATGGCGAAGGGTGAATTGGGTGGGTGGCAGGGGATGTGGGAGGCACCAGGCCAAGGCCCCCGCCCCATCAGTCACCCCACACACAGAGGGAGACCCACAGCAGGGTGGGGACACAATTGGGAGGGACAGGCTGACCTCTCGATCCCCCCTGCCCCTGGCCATCAGACTCCGATCACCAGATGGCAAACTGGGAACCTGGATGGGTGGCGGCAGGGGGTGGGACCAGTTGCTGGCAGCTGGAGAAGATGGCCCTGATCGCAGGCTAAGCCTAGGGACTGTACCCACGCATGATTTTGTGTGCCGGGCCTCTAGTATATATCTATACATATTTCATTTGGTTTCTCTGTTAGAATCCTGGCTGATATATCTAGTAATTTAACTGATATCTTAACCTCTCTTGTGTCTCAGTTTCTTCATCTACAAAATAAGTGTATCAATAGTATCAATCTCACAAGCTGTGATAAGGATTATGTGAGTCAATAAATGTAAGGTTTTCAGACTGCACATAATAAGTACTCTTCTTAATTATTAAGCACCTACTTTTTGCTTATTGTAGTTGAGGGTGAGAAGTAAGGAAGATGAGATACTTGGCATGAAAAAGCATGCCATTCATTCCTCAGAGGCTTTATGGCATAATCACAAGGAAATTTAATCAGAATGTAACCCTAGTACACATAATTAGGAAAAGGTTGGGTTATAATGTTAATATCTACTACATTTTAAGTATGGCAGAATTTCACTTATTCTTTTTTTTAAATTCTCCTTTTATTCATTTGTTATTTCAGTTAACAAATATTCATTGGGCTCTTATTACATCCTATCTAATAAAAGAGTAATATGCAAATTGACCATCACTCTAACACACAAAATGGCTGCCCCCATGTGGTCAAAGATGGCTGCCCCCATGTGGTCAAAGATGGCTGCCCCCATGTGGACACAAGATGGCCACCACAAGATGGCCAACAGGGGAGGGAAGTTGGGAGGCACCAGGCCTGCAAGGGAGGGCAGTTGAGAGGGACCAGGCCTGCAAGGGAGGGCAGTTGGGGGCGATCAACCCTGCAGGGGAGGGCAGTTAGGGGTGACCAGGCTGGCAGAGGAGGGAAGTTTGGGGCAAACAGGCTGGCAGGGGAGCAGTTAGGCATCAATCAGGCTGGCAGCGGAGTGGTTAGGGGGTGATCAGGCTGGTAGGGGCAATCAGGAAGGCAGGCAGGTGAGCAGTTGGGAGCCAGCAGTCCTGGATTGTGAGAGGGATGTCCGACTGCCCGAGATAGGGCCTAAACGGGTAGTCGGACATCCCTCGAGGGGTCCCAGATTGGAGAGGGTGCAGGCTGGGCTGAGGGACACACACCCCCAGGCACGAATCTTGTGCACCGGGCCTCTGGTATTAGCATAATTCTGGATGCTAAGAATATAGTGTAAAATTATACAGAAGGGATCCCTGACTCTATAATATATATTCTAGTAGGGCCTCAAAAATACATAGGTTAAAAATATGTAATACAATTTCAAGTATGGATAAATTCTATGAAGAAAGATAAAGCAGGGCAAGAATGGTCAGGGCAGGTCTGGTGACACTTAAGCTGAGAACTGAATCACGAGGTGCAGCAACTTTGCACATATCTTGGGGAAGGTGATTTCAAGTAGAATAAACTTGACATATTAGAGGGAAATAAAGAAGACCATTGGGCCTGTACCAGAGTGAACAATGGAAAAAGTAGTAAGGAAATGAAGTTGGAACGGGAAGTGGAGCTCAGATTTTATGGGACCTTAGGCCATCATGAGGAATTCTATTTAATGTTAAGTGTTATGGGAATATATGGATGCATTTTGAGTAGGGAATGCAGGTGTTTATTGTAGATGCTGGGTGAATTATGGGCTTTGATGGTGAGGGAAGTGGAAAAAAAATGAAGTCAGGGAGACTGCATGGGTGGCTATTAAACTAGAATAGGTGAGGGATGATGGCTATCACTCAGGTGGTACACATGGAGGAGGTAGAAGTGAATGATAATCAGATGTATTTTATGAATAGAGATGTAAGATAAAGCCTGAAATTGAGATGCATTTGCTTCCTTGACATCTTTGAGTTTCACAGGGTCCCAAAAACCTAAGCATGAGTTTCTCTATTGTTGTCAGATGTGCTTCCCAACCAGAAGCAAGAGCTCCCCACCTGGCTATTTCCTACGTCAGCTACACCAGCTATAACCCACCAGGTCCTCTACCTCACAGGTTTCACTTTCCTGCCAGTCTGTGAAATTATTAAGACAAGCTAATCACATCCTTCCACTAGAAACAAAGCCTGCTGCATGCTCTTATTTTACAGACCCTGTCCACACCACCCTTACTCATTCACTCTGCTCCTCAGTGGAATCCCCTTGTGGCTCTGGATAGCATATGTTGTCTTTCTGCTGTTGAGTATATATGGGCTGTTGGGTATATATGACTAATGAACCGCTGCCACTTTCATCTGTCCAAGTGTTGGCTATCATGTGTTTGGCTATCTCTTATTATTTAAGGCAAGGGATCCCTGGCCAACAAATGACACCATCTGCACCTTTTACAAACTCTTGGACCATTGTCTGAGTCTTGTCTCATTTTGAGTAAAGAACTCTGGGAACCTCTTGCCCCCTAGACACACAAGATGTAAATCAAGGTGACTGATGTTTATATACTAAGACATGACTTCACCAGGACACTTATCCTCTTTGGTATAGTTCCAGACATTAACCAGATCATTAATTTTACTTCACAGAATAAACAATGCTAGACTCTTTAAATTGTTAAAAAATATTTTAAATTAATTTTTAGAGAGAGAGGAAGGGAGAGGAAGAAAGAGAAAGATTGATGTGAGAGTGCAACATTGATTAGCTGCCTCCTGCATGTCCCCACCAGAGATGGAGCTGGCAAACCTTTGGTGCAGCCAACCAACTGAGTCACACTGTCTAGGGCAACAATGCTAGGCTCTGGAAGAAGGCATTTGTTTTTATTGAGAGGCCTAATGAGCTCCTCAAAAACTCAGATTTCAGTTATAAAGTGGCCAGTGAATCCTCCACTGGGTGTCACTATTGCCACAGGCATTGATTAATCTAACTTCATACCCCTAAGGACATGGGCCCCTTACATTCATGCCCCACAAGTTGCCTTTATTGGCTCTGAAGTTTATGCTTTTGACAACCACCTGCCACATGGTCCTTTTCCTCTCAAACAGTGCCTATCATGCTTCTCTGGGAGGCACTTCTGCTCTCTGAATATCTCAATAACCACCAAGGTTTAGGTTGCTGTCAAGATATAAAAGGGTTGATTGTGATGTAAGCGCTGAAGTTAAGATGCAATGATAAGTGCTTCCTGGACATCTTTGAACTTCACAGGTTCCTCCAGTAGTTTTCCTGCTGTTGCCAGATATTCTCCCCATCCACTAATTTCAACCAGTATTTGAACTGAGCCTTGTTAAAAACATTTCCATAGCTTGCAGGTTTAGGATTGTGCAGTCCAGCAGAAGAAAATGGCAAACCAAGACAGAAAGGTAGAGAAGTCCAGAAAGACATGTGATTTGGCTTAGCTGATTGGAAATAAGAGGCAAGGCTGTAAACATATGCCAGGACCTTCCTTATCAAAGACTTTAAATACAAAGTCCATGTTGAGAGATTAAATCTTATTAGGAAGGATTTAACCAGCAGTGATGAAGGCTGTGTGTTCAGAAGGTTGCTCTCAGCTGTGTAAGCTCCAGTCTGGGAGGGGATGGAAGTTGTGAGAACAGGAAGTAGTTTTGCAATTAGCTGTGGTCAGAAATGATGAAGCTCTTACCTATAATGGAATCAGAAAGGGATGTGAGACATTGCAGGAAGAAAATAAAAACCATTTGAATGGGTCTTGGTGGTTGAAAAAGAGAGAGAGAGAGAGAGGTTGCTAATGATTTAAGGTGTTCTTGTCTGGAAAACTAGGAGATTGGGTAGTCACCAGCAAGTATGAAGATCCTAGGAGGAGAAATAGGTCTTAGTCAAAGAGGATGAATTTTAATTTCAACATGTTGAGTTTTGGGTGAGGTTATGAATTATATGTTGAGGTAGTTGGAAGTAGGGGCTACCCTGCTGGAAAGAGCCGGTTCCAGTTATGAGCTTAAATAGAAAAGTGGCTGAGGTGACCCTGGAGGAAGCCCTCCTGACCTCATTTCCACCCACTTCTCCTTATTCCACTCTGGCCATACTAACCTCCCTGCAGGTCTAGGAGCTCAGTATGTACCCTCTCACATCAGGCCTTCCTACTTGCTCTTTCCACTGCCTCTGTCACCTCCAAAATCTGCATGGCTTACCACCTCTCTCACTTACTCAGATCTATGCTGCAATATTCCTTCATGCAGAAGGCATTCGCTGATCATTCTATACAGAATGGTACTCCTTCTTCCATCTGTCATTCCCTGTCCCCTTGCTCTGCTATACTGTTCTTTAAAGCACCTACCTATAATAATAAAAGCATAATATGCTAATTAGATTGGACAGTCAAACATCCTTCCGGAAGTCCTTCCCAACAAAGCCGCAGTGGATGAGAGGGCCAAGGGCAGGCAGCAGCGGGGTGATGGGGGGCAGCGCCTTCCCCTGATTGGCCTGGTCGCCTCCCGCAGAGGGAGGCCAGACTGTGGCTTTGGTCTGCTCCCTATGGGGACCAGGCCTAAGCAGTCAGTAGGACATCCCCTGAGGGCTCCTGGACTGTGAGAGGGGATAGGCCGGGCTGAGGGACACCCTCCCCAGTGCATGAATTTTCGTGCACTAGGCTTCTAGTCCTATATAATTAAAGCCTAATATGCAAATCGACCGAACAGCGGAACAACTGGTGGAACGACCAATCACTATGATGCACACTGACCACCAGGGGGCAGATGCTCAACACAGGAGCTGCCATCAGCCCACAGGCCCCAGGCCAGCCAAGGCGGGTGCCAGCGGGGCGGCCCTTCTCCCCCCCCCACCCCCGCCGATCACCCCACTAGTCACCCCACAGATCGGCACTGATTGCCAGCTAGGCCTAGGGACACTACCCATGCATGAATATTGTGCAATGGACCTCTAATAAATAATAAACATTTATATTTTGTGTGTTACTATCCCCATTAGAATGTAAGCTCTGTGTAATGAGGACTTTTAATTAATGCTCGATCCATGTATCTGATACATAGTGTATATAGTGTTGTTATGGATTATATGGCAGCAGGGGAGATGGAGGGGGAGAGAAAGAGAGAGAGAGAGAGAGAGAGAGAGAGAGAGAGAGAGAGAGAGAGGGAGAGAGCGAGAGAGAGTGCTGGGAATGGGAATGAGAATGGCATTTGCCACTGGCAAGCAACACTTTGGTTATACTCGGTAGTGGACATGTTATCTTTCACCCCTTTATGTTGGTGGCATGGTTTTTCCCTGAATGACTGCCCTGTCCCCTGTCAGCACATGGCGGCCTTGAGTTTAGTTTCAGCTCTGTGTGGCATGGGATTCAGGACTGGCTAGTCAAGATATCAAGTTCAAGGTGACTGGTGCAGGGATACACACCTGACTCACTTCCATAAATATCAGTTGAAGGCAGTGTAGCACAGTGATTAGGAGTCCAAAATCTGGATCATAACTATTGGATCCAAATGCTTCCTTTGTCACTAACTAGATGAATGACTTGGGCAAGTTACCTCACTCCTCTGTGTCTCAGGATAATACAGAACCATTATGCAGATCAAATGAGTTAACACAAGGAAAACTCTTAGCTCAGTGTCTGGCATAGAGGAGGGCTCTGTAAGTTATCATCATCTGGTGTGGAAAGAAGAGTGCTCTTTTCTGTTGAATTCAAAGCAAAGATGCTATATTCTTGGGCCTGCTGAGGACCATCTTGCCACCATATGGAACCAGGGAATAAAGCCACATGGACGAGAACTGAACCAGAAGATGGAGAGATACTGACTCTTGATGATATTTCTGATCTGCCTAAGTAAGTTTGGGTTAGCTTATTCGTCAGTTGTAATGAAAGATGTGTAATCAGTAAACTTATAGTAACATTTCTCTTCAGTCTGAAGGCAGTGCATCTCTGCTTTCTTGCTTCAGGTGAGTCTGTGACTTGTCTAAGTCTCTTCTGTTAACATCTCTCAAGTTATGAAAGCACCAACCAAACAAACAACCTGGCTGCTGGTGGTGTTTTTGTAATTGTTTTTGTTGTCCCCTAGACTCCTGGCTGCTCCCCCGCTCTGGGGCACGGAGGAGAAGCGGTCTCAGAGCTCCATCCTTCCCTGTCCTCAGAGTCCAGAGCAAGGTCAGCCCCTCATGTCCTTTGTTCTAGGCTTCACTCTCAGCCTTTTCTGTTTTGTTGCTTTTTATACAGAAAATGCATGGTTCCTTCCATATCATTTTTTTGTCTCTTTACTCCACTGTTACATGCTGTTTTAGAATGGGGAAGAAGAGAAGATGGGCAAGGAAGAAACAGATGTGTGCCAGCCAAATCCATATCTGATTCTTGCCTTCTCCGAATCCAGGGTTATGATCCTGCTACCGTTCCTCCCAAGACTCTCCTTTCTCATCTGTATCCCTATCTCAGTCCACTTGTACCCTCAGGGAAAGACAGCTATCAAGGGCTATTTATGTTAGCTTTAATTATTGATATTTTCTCTCAGAATTGCATCCATTCAGTTCCTAACACAGGTTTGGACCCTGTGGGTGATCAGTGTCTGCTTCAGGCAAGGAGGAAGAGTTGAATGCACAGAACCATTGTGAACTGTATAAGAGGAATCACCTTAGCACAGGAAAGAGGTGAGACTCATCTGAGAGGAGGTTGGGAAATGAAGAAATGATCTGCAACACTTGGGATGGGAACTGATGAAGAATTTCAACCAGAGATCATGAAAGGACTGACTTAGCAGCAGGACTGCCATTCTTGGGGGTTTTGTCACCCCTCCACAAACTGGCCTTTCTGACCTCCCCAACTTTTTGTCAGTCTACGCTTTCCTCATCTGCTTGGTTAGCCACCTGCGTTTCTCTGGGTCCTCAGCTACACCAAGCTCTATTTGACCTGTGGGCCTTCACAGACGGTTTTCTCTGTGCCCAGCAAACTCCTATTTCCTGGCTTAGGTGTCTTTTTGCTGGGAGACTTCACTCACTTCAGACCTGGTTAGCTCCTCCTGCCATTTGTGCCTACGGTTCCCTAAACTTGCCCACACACTTGATCTTTGTTATTTCTGTAATTGTATTTCTCCACTGCTAGCTGGTGGACCTCAGAAGGACCAGCATGGTGTTTATTTTGCATTGATCACTGCTATAACCCAAGGACCTAACACATTTTCTGGCCATATTAGTCACCCAGTAAATGTTTGTTGAATTAATAAACTCGGTGTTAATCCTAAAATATTCTTAAGGCAAGAGAAAATAATTATAGATCTTTTCTTTTGCAATGTAATTATACCTGCTTACTTTGTTGCCTTCTTTCTACCATGTCACACATAATGCTAGGTGAGGGGATCAAGTCCATTACATATTTATGCATAGCATGTCTGAGCAAGAGCAGTCAGCATAGAATCACCCAAAGAGAATGCTGTCAATACAGGTTCTTGCCTTGTGGAAACAAAAATTGGGAGAGTAATCCATTTAATTAAAATGTGATATTTTTCTATAATATAAAAAGATTGTTTTTTTTTCTCCAAAGGGTAACTATGTTATCCAGAAAATTACTTCAACTCTTGGTTTCCCATTAGGTGCAGGTGCGTGGATGGAGTCAGCCACTGACTGCCTTATTGGGCCTGAATAATCTGGTGCTCTAAAAGTAGTTGCTTCTGCAACCGATTGCTAGTGCTTGTCTCCCCACCTATCTAGTCTCAGAAAATCATTTTCCATTACAGTAGAATGTGTGTTCTCTCACTCTGACCTCTGCAGTTGTAACCGGAAGAGGAGAAGGACAGAACTGGAAATCTGTGTAAGTGGAGGGAAGAGCGGGACAGAGGCACTCACAAATGGAAGAGAGGCCCTTTACCAGAACAGGTTGCACTGCATAAAAGGATCTGTGTGTGCATGATAGCTTTCTCTCTAGTCTCCCTCTGGCACTTGGTGATTCATTTCATCACAGCTACTTATCTACCTTAGCCAAGGAATTACAAAAGAAGCAGGGAGAAAATGGCAAGTGAGTGAGTGAGTGAGAGAGTGTCTGAATTTGACAATCACAGGTAAAGTTAAAACAATAATGACTGGTGCTTGTTTAACAGCTATCAAAGTTGATGTTTGAAGCTTATGGTGCTTTAATTAATAAGATGTTTGAGTAGAGAAACAATGGCATTCAAGTTAAGTTCACTAAAGACTCAAAATACCTTTATATCTTTTTGTTTTTATCTTGTCTTCCAGGGACAGACTAAGAGAAATCTGTTCTTAGTGACAGTGTCTATGACAACAAACTCATTTCATTTTCTTACTTTTATGCACATGATAGACAACACTGAGAAACTTTTGATATCTTTTCTACATACATAATTAAGCAACTGGAGACTGCCTTCCAGTCCTCAAATGATTTGAACCAATACCAAGTTATCCTGGAATTTAAGGGCAAGACTGTGGGTAGGGACTGGACACAGTTAATAAACCAGAGACCCAGGCATTATGACTAAGGAAGAACTGTGTTGACCTAATCTTTTTTTTTCTTTTTGATAGTCACCATTGGATATGTTTTGATTGATTTTAGAGAGAGAGAGAGTAAGGGGGAAAGAGAGAGAGAGATAAGAAAAAAAACAAAACAAAAACGTTAAATGGCTGCCTCTTGCTTGTATCCTGACCCTGGATCAAACCAGCAACCCAGGCATATGCCTCAACAGGGAATGAAACCTGCAACTCTTTGGTGCACAGGGCAATGCTCCAACTGAGTCTAATATCAAGTCTTCTTCTTCATAAGGTTAAACTCTGGCCTTTGATGGGAGAATTAATGGATTCAGGAAGATTAATTCTAAGACAAGCAAGAGAGGATGAGACTCTAAATGCACACATATTTTTTCATACTCATATGCAGGGCACTTGGAGGAACAAAAACATACCCCCCAACAAATTTGAGTAATCAATATATTTTAGGATGCTAGGCTTGTGTGTGTGTGTGTGTGTGTGTGTGTGTGTGTGTGTGTGTGTGTGTGTGTGCATTCTGAATTAATGGTTTAAAAAATCCTAATTAATGTGGATATTTTCCAGTACTCCCACCCATTGGCCTGTGTAGACCCTGTCTCTACAGCTCTTATAGCAATGACTGCTGAACTTGAATGGCCATTGGAATTGGGCTGAGAGCTTTATAAAACTACAGATTTGCAAGCCCAGCCCATGTCTATCCACTTAGGATCTCTAGGAATTAAGCCCAGGTATATATGTATATATGTAATTTTTATAAAGTCTCTCATATAATTCTGAAAATTAGCTGGTTTAAAGTCTGTATTATATTAGAATGTGGGGCCTTTTGTGCAATATTTTCAAAAACAAATGCATGGGGAATAAGAATATTCCTTTTGATGTTGGTTAGATAGTTCTGGGTTTGAATAGTAGATTTACCACATTTCAGCTATAACATGACTTTAGGTAATTTTCTTATAGAGTTAATACTACTACCTAATAAATAGGATTTCTGTGAGTGATCATTTGTTGAAAACCAATGCAGCACAATCACATCAAGGAATATGGCACTTAATAAAAGTTACCTATTATTATTAATAGCATTTGAATATTTATGTTCATAATATATATTTCTCTGCCTATTCTAAATGCTTTTTATTAAATGCCAATGTCATAAATGTAGAATATTCAGAATTTTATGCAAATAATTTTTAAGGATAGACATTATATAGTTCTCCATTATTTTTGTTTTGTTGGCATTTAGGACAGTGCTTGGCACATATCAACTGCTTAATGAAACAATCCAATTTATCTATTTAAAATCTTCACACCAATATAAATATTCCAGACTATGTGAGTACATATTGGGCAGCAGTGAAAGTTAAAGAAAACATCTCAGAGCTTTGTTCACATCCTTCACATGTGGCTTCTGAAGGATAAGTGGAAATCCATCCGGTATACCCACTTAGCATGTCTGATTTTGTAAGATAGAAACACGGGCTAACAATAATCATCTAGGAAACTAAGGAGGCAAAACGCTATGATATTAGAAAAGTAATGAAGAGACAAACACTTAGGGAGCAGCATTTGTTTCAGTGCAAGGTCACTGTTCATTAATACTTGTACAGATAGCTTATTAACCACCCAGAAAATTCACTTCAAGTTTTCAAGCTACATAATACTCAAAATCACTACCTGAATATAGATTAGGAGATGCGGGCTTGCTGCACGGAGAGCTAAAGCAGTTGTAAACCATAAGCTCCATTGATTTTTGAAAGTGGAGATTATCCCATGTATGACTTATCCCACTCGATCCACCCCTGCTCCCAGTGCATGGCACTTCTCTTTCCAGCCTATCTTTGAAAGCTTTCAAGAGGGAGTCAGCACTCTGGAAAGCAAAGCTCTACACCAGAGGGGGTGGTTGGAGGAGGAAGAAGAACGTCACCCTCTGCAGTAGGAACCTTTGCCCTGGGTACCCGGCAAACAGCTATGGGTTGGCCGACCTTGCAGGTCTGCTGCTTTGGCATCTTTGATCCTCTACAGAGCCTAGTGCAGCAACTCCTTGCACATTGTTAGCACTAAATAGAATGAATGGAGTCACTCATTGTAGTGTGGTTTTATGTATTTTAAATTTAAGCTACCTGACTCTCATGACAGGCTCATTATCTAATGGGGCATGGTTGGGTTAGGCATTTACTCATTACAATGCAGATGTGCAAAATACAAATAGTAACTATCTTATAACCAAGCTTGCTTTACCTGGAAGCCACCTTCCTAATGATGGCTGTAGAAACATCAATTTGTCAGTTATAGAAAGCACAGAATTTTGTGCTATAAAATAGGGTTTATGCTGTGGTAAACGCAGTCCAAAGTTTACATTTCCTGTCTGTTTCTCTCAATACAGAGGGCCTCTCTTGCCTCTGTTCTTTGAAAGATGCCATCTGTGTGCAAGCAGATGCTTAAGTATCCACAAGGGAACAGGGAGGGACCTTGGTTGTACTCACTGTCCTCTGGGATTTTGTTTGTTTTTTCTGAGATGTCTCATTCCATCTGATCACTGAGCACACAAGTGGGTGTCTACTCATGTGTGGCTGGCCCTGCCTTGTGCTTTGTGTTGTGCTGACAGCCACTGCTCCAGTCAGGGACAAGCACTTCTGGTCTTGAGTTTCCCCGCCCTGTGAACTCTGTCCAGACCTAGGCCTCTCCTAGTCCACAACTTTGCACAGCACCCTCATATTCTCCACTGGAGCCTAGCTGGGCTTCTGGATCATAGGCAGTGGAGAATCAGAAGTACTACCTCCATCCATCCAGCTACACAGCTCCCCTGGCCAGCCCACCTCTCCTTCCACCCCATATGCTCTGGCATCATGAGCAAATCATGGCTTCTCTAAAGGGCTTACAAATTTCCAGAGACGTGAGGAGCATCACCTGTAAAGGGTGTCTCTACTGGACCCTTCCACAGAAGTTCAACTCTGATATTAGATAGAAATTTAAGATATTCCTGAGTTTTTTCTTCTTTGATTTTTCTTCTCCTCTCTTTTGCCTCTCTTTCTCTTCCTCCGTCTCTTACCCAACTCAGCTCATTTCTGTGACTCCTGATGGGCTTTCCATTCCCTGTCGCCTAACAAGAGTCACTCCTCAATTCCACCTTCCTTCCACCCTCAGCGGTCCTTCATCTGCCCCTTCCCAGGCTGCAGGACTGCTGAAGGGCTGTAGGGAAAGAATATGGACTACTGTATTGGTTTTCTAGGACTGCTATAACAAATTCCCACAAACCAAGAGTCTTAAACAACAGAAATGTATTGTCTTACATTTCTAGAGACCAGAAGTCTGAAATCAAGGTGCTGGCAGATTTGGCTCATTTTGAAGGCTGTGAGGAAGAATCTGTGCCAGGCCCCTTTCTTTGGCTTGTAGATTGTGGTCTTCTCCCTGTGTCATCACATTATTTCCCTTTGTATTTGTTGGTGTTGAAATTTCCCCGTAGATAAAGATTCCAGTCATATTGGATTAGGGCCCACTCTAATGACCTCATTTTATCTTGATTACCTCTGAAAGATCCTATGCCCAAATAAGATGACATTCTGAGGTACTGGGGTTAGAATGTCAACATAGGAATTTGAGGTCTGAAGACACAATTAAACCTAAATCAATTACCAAGAAGGGAAAATATATTGGTGAGGATTTCAAAATATTTCTGTTTTCCCACCACATTATATCTGTGTGAGGGTGCTCTGTGGATGACTGTGTTTGGTGGTTTTAAATGAAATTGGAAGTTGTCTTAGGATTTTTTTCACACTGTCACCAAGGGACAATTTAAGGTAATAACCTTATCGGTAAAAATTTTGTGCCGGAGTATGAAAAGAAGTGGCAGACCCTGGACCATATGAAGTTTCTGAGCTTTTAGAGGGTGAGGAAAAGGGGCCAAGAGATGGAACAGATATTACATTTTCCCCCAGGACTCTCAAGGCTTCATATAAAACCCTGCTCACCTTGGTACAAGGTCAGATACATTGAAGAGACAGTTTCGACAGCATTTGCAGATCTAACTAAATATGGAAGTTGAGGGACTCAGTGATGATTCTATGATTTAGATTTGAGTGACTGAAATGGGGCAGGAGTGGTGGTGAAGGAAGGAGAGTTGATAAGTTCACTTTTGGATTTGAAATCCCTGAGGGAAATTTATGAGATGCCCTATAGAATGTATATAGTTCTGTGCTTTTTACACAGAATGTTTAGTGCTCAGCTAACAATGGAAGCAAGCATTATTATGATCCCAATTTTACAGGTGAGAATTGAAATTCACAAAGTCTAAAGTAACTTACTCAAGGCCAATATCAGACCTATTTCATTCCAAACCCAAGGATCTAAAATGGTTCCATTCGTTTTCTCAGATCCAAGACAAAAGCATTCCAGACACCACTGCTTTTTATTCCCAACAACATTGCCTGTTTCGACTTGCTTTCTCCCACATCTGTAACATATACACATCAAACCCTTAATGTGAGCTCTCCTGATAATGTTTTAACTAACACAGAAGCCTAGAATTGCTAATGGTTAGTCATATTTTATGAAATATATTTATTATTTGGTACAATATTATATAGAGGGCATCCCCCAAAATGTATATATACTTACAGCTGATTTTATTACATTTTGAAAATGAAATGTATTCTAATAAACACTGCCTTTATAATTACTCAAAGGTTGTATACATTTTCTTGGGTCACCATGTAGCTTTTAGATGGCTGTAATATCTAGTCTAAAATTCACCAGAATCTTGGAGAAGAGTATCGCTTTTCACAAATACTATGTCATTGATGTTCATTATAGAAATTTAAATTTCTTTTAAAGTAAAAATTTATTAATATTTTTGCTTGAGAGATAATTTATGTATTGTATGATAAAAATGACATAATGCCAACTTTAAATAGTTGAGTTATAGAAGGGTAAAGAGAAATCTAGTGGTTTCTAACTCAAACACAGTTTCAAGGCAAGATAAGAAATATTGTTGATTATTAGTTCCTAATGGGAATTAATGTCTTAGCTATTTTTTATAAGTGTATTGATTTACTAAACTGGCAAGACACTGAGATTTAGACAGCACAGTTACCTCCAGTCTGCATGCAGAGGAGCCATCTGTAAAGAATAACTTGCTACACAAATTCTAAGGGAATGCTGAAAGTCACTGGGTGTTTGTTAATGGGACCCAAGCTCATTAACCAGTAAGGATGGGATATAAAATATGCTCAACAAGCTGACTCTAGCTTTTGGCTGGAGCACTACTTTAGGAGATTGGTACCAATATCTGGATGCTTCTTTCTAACAAGAGACATGAAAGAAAGGATTTGTCATAGACTGCTATAATGTTTTCTACTTGAGGAAGTGAGCAGTGAAATGCCTCCTCTGCACACACAGATGTATGTGAGTGAATGAGAAAGGTGGAGAAATAATAAGAGATGGAATGACATCCTATCTGCAACTTTAAGTTAGCAAAACCATAAATGGAGATTATTTGCTTCTAATGTGAGTCACAGTTTAGCATTTATTTTTTAATTGTAGGTACTATGTGCGGGGGCCTGAATGCGGCGGGGGCCAGACATGGTGGGGATCTCCCTTTTCTGCTTCCTGCGCAGAAAGAGAGATGAACGAACCGGTTCTAAATGGAGGCAGCCAGAGATTGAGAAATATTAGAAATAAAGAAAACAAGACGCAGAAATAGATTCATGAAGCTGGGAGCCTGGGTGGATCTTTCTGTGCCTGGCTGAGGCCACAGAACAGATCCAGACTGCAAAGCTGAGGCTTTATTTATAATCAGGGACAAACAAGGCAACTGACAATGTTCTTGTAAGTTTCACTTGTTTTGGCAGCACTTGCTGCCCCTCCCACAGACCAACTAGCCAGGAAAGATCTAGGGATCAGTTACAGGATCAAGCTTAATTATGCTTAGAGGACTGTGCCCTTCCAAGCTTGGGACTTGTTCGTGACTTTGCCAGCAGGTCAGTCTGAGGCTTAACCCTATAACCGCTTCCTACATCTCACACTTTCTTTTAAATTTAAGCTACTAGCTGAAACCAGTTTGGCTCAGTGGATAGAGCGTCGGTCTGCGGACTGAAAGGTCCCAGGTTCGATTCCGGTCAAGGGCATGTACATTGGTTGCGGGCACATCCCCCGGTAGGGGGTGTGCAGGAGGCAGCTGGTTGATGTTTCTCTCTCATCGATGTTTCTAGCTCTCTATCCCTTTCCCTTCCTCTCTGTAAAAAATCAATAAAATATATTAAAAAAAAATTTAAGCTACTAATAATGGAAGTAAAATTTAAACATCAAGAACAAATTTCTGACTATTAAAACATTAACAAAACAATGCCAATGCAAAACCCAATAACAAAACAATGCAAATGAAAAACCCAGACATGGCTATTAATAAAACAATGCCAATGCAACACAACAATAAAGAAATCAAACTACAGTAACATTTTCCTACTAAATGAAAGTTTCTTTTGCTGATTTACTCAAGAGTCCTCAGACTTGGCTGTGCAAGAGTTTGTAGAAGACTGGTAGCTAATCAATGCTAGCATGGCCAGAAACATGGTTGAAGAAGTAGCTTCAACTTCTTGCTTTTCCACAATCTGCTGTGCTTCAGTCGTTTTCTTCAGATGACTCCATGTTGGCACCTCAGTCCCCTGTGTAGCTTAGCTTTCAGTTTTCTTCTTCTTCTACTTTGCTGTCATCAGGGCAGGTCTCAGTCCTTTTGAGTGAAGGGACATAGGAGCTTCTCTGGGTCCATTGTGGTGACGGATGGCTGCATTGCTCCTTCTGGAAAGATATAAAACACAACCTCTTCCCCACATTATTACTGAATCTGATAAAACTCTTGTCTGGTTTATGCTTCCTTCCACCTAGCTGACTTGGTGGAAGCTATTGTACAGGAGGCCTGATGCCTTTCACCTGCTGTACGATCCTTTGCATTATAATTCAAAATTTTTAAAGTATAAAAAGCATGACTGAGCCTCTTTAGAGGTGACACATAACATCTGTCTCCCCCTTTTTGTTTTAGTAAATGATTTTAAGAGTATGATTGGCTCTTTCCACTATTGAGTGACATCCATTTTACCAGATTTGATTAGGTTTAAGTCCTTGGGGATTTACCCCTAAAGTTGGCACAGAAAGGTGGATAACAGACTGAGGACATTGCTTCCAATAAAACATGGAAATTGTCTTTCTTTAATAACATTTTAAAGGCTGAAAATTAAATGAAAAGTTCCTCTGAATTGTGTGCCCTATAGTAGCTGTATCAATAATTTTGGCCATACTTACCACATAACCACTATTACTATAGGTTGAATGAGCTCCATAGCAAGCTCTGTTAAGGCATAAATAAGAGCTTGTATTTCTACTGAAATATAAGGGGTTTGAAGTATCTTTGCTCTCCTGCTGTCGTAGATCCAGCCTTTCCAGAACTGGATCCATCTATAAAAATGGTTAATGCCTGAGGTATAACATCTCTTTTAATGTGGCAGCTAATACTATTCCCCGTGTTAGAAATAAAGCATGACACCAAGTCAGGGGTCCTGGTAGAACACAAAACATCAAACATTTTGACTTCTATGCAGAAGGGTGTGCACACATGGTCTGGAAGCGCATGCACACCAACCTTCCTTGCTCTTGGTCCTGGGCAACCTGCAGTAATGCACAGGTGCTGACTGCTAGCATGGCAAGGCATCTTCACTATTTTTATTTCTGGATTATTTCTCCTCTGTTCTCGGGGGCCACTACTTATTCTGTGGCTGGAAACAGTCCTATCAGGTCCTCTCTGGGATCCGTTGTTGCAGGAATCCATATGGGCTTTGGAGTTTCCTGGAAATATAAACATATTCTCAACCAAAGGTTAATAAAGAACTCTTTTCTATAAATTAGACTTGGGATCCTTTTGATTTTTGTCCAAATGATTTTTCTTTGGCTTATTTTGACACCATAAGATTTTTCATGGGTGCCTTATCAGCATTATAAATGAAAAATAATTTTAAAGTAAAATTTTAAAGCAATTAAGGCTTGATGTAATTTACTTACAGGATATTTCTTACAGGATATTATTATACTATCCTTTTTTGATTAATTATTATGAGGCTATTGTAAAAAAATTTTAATGCAGTCTTGATGACTTTTATTTTTAATTTTTGCACAAAAATATGACTGCTTTGGATTCATTGGGTGTTAAGCAATTTTACCATAAAATGAACTACCAATAGAAATTTTAGTTAATACTTTAGGAACAGCTTTTTGTACAATTAGACTTTCTTGAATATTCACTTATTTCATTTAGCCAATTTAAATTAATCTGAAAACTTGACTATTTTACTGTCAAATTTAATATTCTAACAACAATCTTAGTTTACCCTGTAAATATTAATGGAAAGGATTATTTGCATCCTTGAGAAAGCCCTGAGCATTCCTGGATTTAGGCTGGATTTAGATATAGGGCAGCTGCCATCGGCCAACTCTCTGTTGCCTGGGTCCCAATCCAAGCTGGGCCAAGTCTCTTTCTGTTATCTGAGTCCAGATCTGAGCTGGGCCAAGTCTCTGTATGTTGCCTGGGTCCCGATCTGAGCTGGGCATGGGAAGCACAAAGCAGCCATGGGGCAGGAGACCTCCCTCAGAAGGGGTGAGTGTTCAAGCCCCTGCAATGTTGGGGGGGGTGAGGATCTGTGTCCCACCTCTGTTGACCCCCAAGTTCCCTCCTGATGGCCCCTCTGCGACTGTGCCTGTCTTAGGTTGTTCCTCCCCTGAGGAATCTTACCCGTCTCTGGCTAACCAGCCATCCTCCGGGGCCAAGCAGGGTGATGTGAGGTTCAGTTCTGTCTCCTTGGTAGCCTATGCCCCTATGGCCTCCATGCCCAGCACCTGCCTTGGAATCCCTTCACCTAGTGGCAGGGCCCCAGCATTGATCACATATCTTGGGGAACCCGGGTTTCTTCTCCAGGGAGGGCCCAGCTCACGCCATTGTGCGAGAGATAGATCCATGGTACCAGCCACCATGAGGCTTCAACCTCAGCATGAACAGAAAACTCAGGCAACAGCTGTGGGCAATTGGATTTTGAGAAGAGGGTCCCTCTTGGCAAAAAGGGCAAGAGGGACCAATATAGAATGCTCAAGTGACTCCCCAGGAGGCCTTCCACACCGTGGAAGGGGTTAAATCCTTTCATGTCCTTTTTAAATTGCTGCCAAATATTCAAAGAATTAGTTTGTAAGTTTGTTTGGGATAAATGTACAATATGTTGTTGTAAAATATCAAAAATTATAATGAAATTGTAGAATAATATCATGTAAGGATATTCTTTGCTCTAGGCCATGGCAATTCAATTTCAAACTGGCTGTCAATTTCTTTTTGTATAGACAGAGTTTTAACCAGTTAATGTCTCCTAATAATTTCTGAAAGTCATTTAATCTTTTCTTATCTCCACCTTCGGAGGCCTAATGCATTGGTTATCAATTACAATCCTTATGATATTTGAAGGAAACCTCTCTTTATTTCCTTCCAAAATAATTTTTCAGGCTATAGAGAGTTTCATTTAAAAATATTTGCCACATGAAACAATTTCTCTTAAGGTTATGGTGACCACTAGTATGGATTAGATTTAATATTTTAATAACAATCCTCAGTTTATCCTGTCATACCAATGAAAGAGATTTCAAAATTTTCAAATTTCTCCTTTTTATTAAGCAAGAAATTTATTTTTTAAGAATATTCCCATTAGCTAATTTGCATATACAGAGGGATCATGGGAAGCCTTCAGTAACTTTCTTAGAAGACTTATTTAAATTGCTTACAAAGACATTGGCTTATTTAAAGGAAGGTGGTTGGTCTTTGTTATTTCAAGATGGCGGCCCCCAAGCCACGTGAGTGGTAAGACATGTGGCCATCATGGCCGCTGCTCAATCTGTTCTTTTAAAAGAAAGTAAAAAATCACATTTCAGACAATCACTAGCTGTTTTTGGTTTTTATTAGAATTGTTTACAAAATTATTGGCTTTTCATTAAGCTGAAAACCTTGATTATAATTTAATAAGCTAACTTATTTAGGTAATTAAAGTAGGTATCTTCATTTTAAAAATAAAGCAAAATTACATCTGAATTCACAAGCCGCAAATGTTGCCCTGCCTCTAGCTTAATGCAGGAGGCTACATAAAGTCAGGCAGTAAATGGTGGCTTCTAATCTGTTCTTAAATATTATTTGGATTCAATTACTTATAAAAACATTGGCTTCTCATGTAACTTAATTTATATGAGACCTTGATTACATTTTAAAAAGCTAATTTATAAAGTAACTTAAGTAGGTATCTTTAATTTAAAAAAAAGGCAAAGAAACTTATTCAGTAAACTTATAGGTTTGATACTTTATTGGTCTGATCTAAAAGCATAAACAGTGTCCCACCTCCAGCCGATAGGCCTGGCTCAGCCTCTAAATTTCAAAATGGTCACAATTTTCCTGCTGGGGAAGTCAAGAAGCAAACTCTCAGCCATTCATATGTAAACTTGACTATTTCCTTCCTGCTATTTACTTGCCTCTGGTGGGAAATTTCAAAAGAGCTACTTTAGATGCCTTGGGAAACTGGCCTGTATTTCTTTCTCTGGTTCATCTTTGCCATTTTTAAGTCCAAAACAGTCTCAGGTTTTTATTCTGTACACAGCAAAGAGTCAAGTTCAGCTCAAAACTATGCGCACTTGTTTTTAAACTGGCCTTTTCCCTTTACATGTGCACAGAAACCCCAGATGCATTTATGAATTTGTAAAAGCTTTAAGTCATTAGCTGGAAAATAAATAAAGATAGCGAAGATGAGGCCTCTCAAAGTGGCTCTCTTGGGGAGTGGCATCCATATTGGATCACCACGTGTCTCCTTTCCCCCACCTCCTTGTTTCTTTGGGGGAAGTTTCAGTAATGGTCTGGCATCTACTGTTTTTATTTAATTTATTTTTTCAATTTTTATTTATTTATTAATTATTTATTTTAAAAATATATTTTATTGATTTTTTACAGAGAAGAAGGGAGAGGGATAGAGAGCCAGAAACATCGATGAGAGAGAAACATCAATCAGCTGCCTCTTGCACACCCCCTCTGGGGATGTGCCTGCAACCAAGGTACATGCCCTTGACTGGAATCGAACCTGGGACCTTTCAGTCCGAAGGCTGACGCTCTATCCACTGAGCCAAACTGGTTTTGGCCAATTTTTATTTTTATTTTTTAAGGAAAGAAAAAGATTTTTTAAGATAAAGAATTATTAGCAATTGCTGAGAAGTTCCTTTTATTCTTTTCTACTTGGTTACAAGTAGTTTACACGTGGAGGCAGAAGAGGTGCAGATGGTATTCTTAGAGACTTACACCTTTCCACTGCAGGCTGTAAGGCCATGGCTGTACCCCACTTAGACATTCTTAAACTCTCCTGTGCTGAGTCAAGGCCATCACCAATTAAAATAGGAATTTTCTCTGGACTTTTGCTGAGTATTGGTCACACAACTGCTTTCTAACCTTTTCCCAGGTTTCATCAACAAAACTTAAGAAATCAAGAATCTGACTACGCTTAACAGAGCATAGTTTAAAACAGTGATGGCGAACCTATGACACGCATGTCAGCACTGACACGTGTAGCCATTTCTGATGACACGCAGCCGCTGAGGCGGCCGCATGCCGAGGATAAAACATTTGCTGCTCCTGAGGATGAAACATTTGCGAAATAATGTTTTTTCCTCAAAGTGACACACTACCCGAGTTATGCTCAGTTTTTTGGTGAAGTTTGACACACCAAGCTCAAAAGGTTGCCCATCACTGGTTTAAAGCATTTTTGAGGATTACCCACGTTTTACACCCGGCTATTTCAATTCAGTTCAATACAATACACTCCCCATTACCTTACATTTCTTAAATCGGTGGTGCGTGCAATTCTTGGGAGCTATCTCTTGCCTCTTACCACTTGTTGCCTCTTTCATGGCCCACGTTGGTCGCCAGAATGCTGGGGCCTGAATGTGGCAGGGGCCAGACATGGCGGGGATCTCCCTTTTTCACGTCCCATGTGGAAAGAGAGATGAATGAACCAGTTCTAAATGGAGGTGGCCAGGGATTGAGAAATATTAGAAATAAAGAAAACAAGCCAAAACCGGTTTGGCTCAGTGGATAGAGCGTCGGTCTGCGGACTGGAAGGTCCCGGGTTCGATTCCGGTCAAGGGCATGTACAATGGTTGCGGGCACATCCCCCGGTGGGGGGTGTGCAGGAGGCAGCTGGTCGATGTCTCTCTCTCATCGATGTTTCTAGCTCTCTATCTCTCTGTCCTTCCTCTCTGTGAAAAATCAATAAAAAAAAAAAAAAGAAAACAAGATGCAGAAATAGATTCATGAAGTTGGGAGCCTGGGTGGATCTTTCTATGCCTGGCTGAGGCCACAGAACAGATCCAGACTGTAAAGCTGAGGCTTTATTTATAATCAGGGACAAACAAGGCAATTGACAATGTTCTTGTAAGTTTCACTTGTTTTGGCAGCACTTGCTGCCCCTCCCACAGCCCACTAGCCAGGAAAGATCTAGGGATCAATTACAGGATCAAGCTTAATTTGCTTAGAGGACTGTGCCCTTCCAAGCTTGGGACTTGTTTGTGACTTTGCCAGCAGGTCAGTCTGAGGCTTAACCCTATAACCGCTTCCTACAACTATGTTGTAGAGTAAAAGAACCTGAACTCTCTTTTCAGAAAGGCCATTCTAAAAACTCCACCAATTACTATTTCTGTGATGTGGGGCATATTTCTTAACTTTTCTGGGCTTGAATGTTCTCAACTTGTAAAGTAGAAATAATATTTATACCTACTTCAAAGTGTTGTGAACATTAAATGCAATAATGTTTGTAAGGTGCTTAGACTAACATCTGGTCCATGACACATACTCAATCAACACAAGCAATTACTATTATCATTATAGTTTGGGTAAATCCAATAAAGTGTAGCCGACATCTCATTCCAAGATAGGTTTTTTTTGCTCTTCCTTCTATTATAAAAATCACTTGTTGCCTCTGGGCTCTGGCTTACCCAGGAGTCCTCCTTAATCAACACTCTTCACCCCCAGCCCCTGTCCTCTGTAAAAGCAGAGAACAGAGTATTGTGGTATGAGATGGAGTTGGAAAGAAGACCAGCCATGGAGCTAAAACAAAGCTATCCTATATAATAAAAGCCTAATATGCAAATTGTTCAACCGGGAGTTTGACTGCTAGCTATGACATGCGCTGACCACCAGGGGGTGGTGCAGAACATGGCGGGTGTCAGCACTGGCAGCGGGCAGCAGTAGAGGTGCTGCCAGCCCCGATGGGCCCTAGTGAGAGCGGGACCATGGTGGGATGATGGATCAGGTGAGCGGGTGGCGCCAGGCCAAGGCGAGTGTAAGTGGGAACCCGATCGCCCTGCCAATGCCCCGCAGACAGTGACCAGCAACAATGGCGGGGGTTGGGGCTGCCACCCGGCTCCCAGGCACTGGGGGAACTAGGCGGGGGGGGGGGGCAGAGCAGCCCTAATTGATCACCCCACAGGCAGAATGGTGGAGCAGGTGAGGGGGCAGTGCCAGGCCATGACAGGGTGCCAGGTGGGGCTGTGGGGCTGCAAGTCTGGGGGTGTGAGTTGGGGCCCGATCCCTGCAGGCCACCCCAAGGAACCCCACCTGTGCACAAATTTGTGCACTGGGCCTCTAGTAAGTCTATATGCATCCTCCTCCCTTCTCCACTTTCTTTTCTGTCATTATTCTCTCATATATATCTCTCAGCATTTCCAATGTCCTCTCCATTCTCTTTTATTTAGTTCTTTTTATTTATCACTTTTTCCCCTAATTAGATCTTAAATTGCTACAGAGAAGATAAACACAGTCCAATAGGCCCTGTGGCATTACCATTCTTTTGTCTAGCTCCGCAAAACCTCAACTGGTAAGTGTGGATAGAGCAATGCTGAACTGAGCTATGCAACATCAGTGTTAGGCTCTCTTGCTCCTTTGAAATTTTTCTGAGCCCTCCTTGTTCACTCTCTTACTGTTGTCATTTGTCCTTTTGTTTCTGATGTTTGCACATTATTCTCTATTCTCATCTCTGATACAATCTGTCTTGCTGAGAGCATTCATCATTGCTCCTTCAGAAGTTGAATTCTTTATTAGCTGGTTCAATGCCTCTGTCTCTTATTCTCCATATAGTCATGACTATACTAATATTGTTGTTCTTGATTCTGTACTAAAAATTGTAGATAGAAATATTGAGTGTCTTCAAAAGTTCAGTGAATAAATGCTGTTCCCAATTTTTCCTACTCAGCTTTTCCATAATCAGTCTGGATAACATTGAGGCTTTAAACACAAATTTCCATAATTATCACATGAAAAAGGGGTGCTTTTATCACCACCCTGACTGATCCATTCACTGCTCACACCTGTAATCTTTTATAAGAGTGTTTGTGTTGCTCTTGTTTAAGGAGATGCTGATTAGGTAGTATTATCTTCCTTTCTTTCTTTAGGGACAGAACCATATTATAAAGAGTCATGACACTCATGCAATATTTGAAGACCCTTTAAGAAAAAAAGCACAAAATTGTAAATACAAAATTAATATTTATCTAAAATTGAAAACCAAATTATAACAAAGCTACAATTTTTAAAAGCTGAATAAAAGCCCACAATAATCATACAATTTAGAAAAATAATATATCTCTTTATTAATTTATCCCTTGACAATGCCTCTATAACATTTTTTCCTACATTTTTAGGTTGCATGCTCTTTAATTATCTCTTTATATGACAGAAGTTTTGTAGTATTATTCTATATATATGTGGAAAATTAAATTAATCCTTTCTTCTAGCACAATTAGTTGAAAAAATTTGTATCTTTTTATTGACAGAAAAGCTTCTGTCTTAGTTCATTTGTGCTGCTATAACAAACTTCTTCAGACTGGGTGGTCTATAAACAATAGAAATTTATTTCTTACTAGAGGCCCGATGCATGAAATTCGTGCATGGGGGGGGGGTGTTCCCTCAGCCCAGCCTGCACCCTATCCAATCTGGGACCCCTTGGGGTATGTCCAACTGCTGGTTTAGGCCTGATCCTCAGATCGGGCCTAAACTGCTAGTCGAACATCTCTCTCACAATTTGGGACTGCTGGCTCCTAACTGCTCACCTGCCTGCCTGCCTGATCGCCCCTAACTGCCCCCCTGCCAGCCTGGTCGCCCCCAACTGCCCCCTCCACTGGCCTGATCACCCCCAACTGCCCCCTCAGCCAGCCTGGTCACCCCAACTGCCCCCCTGCTGGCCTGGTCGCCCCTAACTGACTCCCCCCCCCCCCCCCCCCTGCCAGCCTGGTCACACCATGCAGCCTGCTGTTCTGTCGTTTGGTCATCCCTCACTAACCCCTTGCTGGCCTGGTCACCCCAGACAGCCTGCTGTTCAGTCGTTTGGTCGTTCCTCACTAACCCCCCCTGCCAGCCTAGTTGCTCCACGCAGCCTGTTGTTCGGTCATTACTGTGATGGTGTCCTGCACAATTTGCATATTCCTCTATTATTAGTATAAGTAGACCTAGAGGCTAGGAAGTCCAAGATCAAGTTGCCAGCAGATTTGGCCTCTGGTAGGAACCCATTTCCTGGTTCATAGATGCATAGATGGCCATCTTCTCATTGTGCCTTCACACAGCAGAAATGGAGAGAGCTCTCTGGGGTCTCTTTGCTAAGGGCACTAATCCCATTCATGAAGGCCCCACCTACATGACCTAATGACTTCCAAAGTCATGACCCCCTCTTAATACCATCACATTAGGGTTTAAGTTTCAACATATTAACTTAGGGGTTGGGTGCATAAACATTCAGTCTATAGTAGTTATACTTTGGTTATTGGTAGTGCAATCCTAAGGCACAGTAAAATGCATGTAAAATGTGGGTTTACTCATAGCCATATTTTCTGTTTGTAGTATTACCATAGGTTTCTGCCTTAAAAATGTAAAGATGCTGGTTAATTATATTTAGTACAATTCCCTTCCAAAAGAAAATAAACATAAGGTGCCTTATAAAGTCGTATTCTGTATTAGTTAGAATATCCCTAAGAAGGAAAACATTTCATTTGACTATTCATTGAACACATCCCCTGCTTACAATTTTGAATATCTGATACTCAGAAGAATTTTCTATAGAGCAGCTCTGGCCCCATGCATTTCAAACCTTGGTTCTCTTTTAATGCCAATACATTTTTCAGAGCAGGCACCATAGACCACATTCATATGATGACACTGTCTCTGGTGAAAGCATATGTGGTACCTTCATATAATGAAGCTGGTGACTTGACATAATAAGGAGTAGGAATTTTCCTAGAAGCCATTCTTATACCAGGATGAATAATACCTTAATTATTTCAGGCTTTAAAAAACAACAACAAAATATCATAGACTGTGTGGCATTAACCAACATAAATTTATTTCTCACAGTTCTGGAGGCTGAGAAGTAGGACAATCAGGATTCTAGAATGGTGGGGTTCTGGGGAGAACCCTCTTCCTGTTTTATACATGAGCATCTTTTTGTTGTGCTTCCATATAACAGAGAGAGATCATTTCTCTCATATCTCTTGTTATAAGGGCATTAATCTCACTCATGATGGTTTCACATCATGATCTAATTACCTCCCAAAGACCCCCACCTCCTAATACCATCACATTGGGGGTTTGGATTTCAACATATGAATTTTAGGGGGACACAAACATTCAATTTATAACAACTAAATATAAAAGTTATACATACCTCTGAGTGAGCAGTACATAAATATATTCTGTTAAATCCAAACTAAATACACCCTAAACTCAACTTACCATTAGCTGGATCTAAAATCACCTATGACCACTCAATGTCCCTAGCAAGAGGACAAGAATAACTGAGGGTGAGTTAGAGTGAAGAGACAGATGTCTTAACTAATTATAGCTAAACTTCTTTTGAAAATGTCACAAAATTTTTTAAAAAATAAATATATTTCTAGGGCCTCTTTCAAGGTGTTGGTAAAGCCTGTGCAAGTGAGGGGCCCTGAAGATTAAATTTCTTTAGCCTCAAAGTAAATCCACCTCTATCTGCTACCTGCCTGCTTACCTTTCTCCTTCTTACTACTGCCCACACAACTCCTTCTTCCTTCCTTCCTTCCTTCCTTCCTTCCTTCCTTCCTTCCTTCCTTCCTTCCTTCCTTCCTTCCTTCCTTCCTTTCCTTCCTTCCTTCCTTCCTTCCTTCCTTCCTTCCTTCCTTCCTTCCTTCCTTCCTTCCTTCCTTCCTTCCTTCCTTCCTCCCTTCCTTCCTCCCTTCCTTCTTCCTCCCTTCCTTCCTTGCTTTATCGCAAAACGATTGACAGGCAGAGGAAAGAGGAGATGTTGGTCAAAGTGTACAAATTCCCAATTATAAAATGAATAAGTTTTGAGGATCTAATGTTGAGCATGGTGACTACAATTAACAATACTATATTGCATATTTAAAAGTTATTAAGAGATTACATTTTAAAAGTTATCACCACACATACAAAAATGGTAATTATGTGAGGGAATGGAGGTGTTAACTAACCTTATTGTGTTAATTATTTTTCAGTATGTACGTGTATCATATCATCACATTTTATATCTTAAATTGACATATATTTTATGTCAATAATATCTCAATAAACTGGGGAAAAACCCCAGAATGATTAAGAGTGAGTGTCTGGATTTGCATCCCAGGTGTATTACTTGCTACCGGTGTATTTTTGAGTGAGTTGCTTAACCTCTCTGAACATAATTATCTCATCTATTAAATGGGAAAAATACTAATATTGGTCTCATAAGGTAAGAATTAAATGAGCTATGTGTAAAGTATTTGACACATAATGAGTGCTCAATAAATGTTAACTTTTGTTCCATATACCAGTAAGAACAAAACAGAAAAGTGGTCACTTCCTTGGGGATGTGAAATAAACATAATGGAAAAATTACATAATGCATCATTATAGACAGAAATGTTCCCAATATGAGGTTGTGAATATCCCAGCAAGACAAAGTTGTGTAATATGCGAAATAAGTGACTGAGCCATGAGTTAATTGATAGAGTTTAGGTAAACAGGGAGGAGAATAAGGAGATATATCTATTGGGGATTGACATAAAGAAAGAAGCCTGGGTTCTGGAAACTGTGTGGCAACTTGTACTATAATAAAATTTCCAAACTGTATTTCTTTTTTACACAATGAACTGGACTATGAATTTAAAGTCATCAAAATCAAGTTTTGTTTATCTCTGTAAAATTCCCTTTCTTTCACCAAATTTAGTCAATAGATAAAATTTTCTTAACTTATACTTTTTTAGCCCAATTTTTAAAAAAACATTTAGAGGTTGGTTCCAACTGCTCTGTTAATAAATACTGTAATATAATGGAACGAAACAATGCTTAGCAAATGAATATTAACAGAAAATCCTGTAAACAACTGTGGCAGACACATTAGTTGAAGGTGCAATTTTCCTTCTCAATTCCTTTCTTTTTTATTGTTTTCCATTAAAGACAATAGAACATTAAATTCTACCCTGGCAGGGTAGCTCAGTTGGTTAGAGCATCATCCCAATATGCCAAGATTTAGGGTTTGGTCCCCAGTCAGGGCACATACAAGAATCAACCAATTAATGCATAGATAAGTGGAACAGCAAATCAATGTTTCTCTCTCCCTCCCTCTCTCTCTCTACAAATGAATAAAAAAGTTCACATTATTAAACTTTCTTGACAAAGGCCTATAAGTAGAATTTTATGAGAAAAATTCTGCTTTCCTTTTGGGGATAGACAGGCTGGTAAAGCATTTCTCCTCTTCCTGCTGTCTTGAATGCAAACATGTAGCCTGGAGCCGAAGTTGTAATATTGAGACCAAAAAGGAAAGACCAAGAGAACTGCAGAGATACTGGCCCTGGTGTCACGTATCCACCAAAACAATGCCATCAACCACAGGGCTAGAAGACACATATACACCCACACATGCGCGCGTGCGCACAGGGACACACACGCGCACACACACAAAATCTCTCTTGTTACTCATGTTAAGTAACAGTGGAAATATAAAGTTTTAAAACAAATCTTTTTATGCCATATGTGAGTTTTTATTTATGTACTAACCAGTAAGTCAGGGACTTGGAGTCTTTTATCTAAATTACTATGTGACCTTGGCTAGGTTACTTAACGTTTATTTTCTCATTTATGAGAACACCATTATACTAACCTATCTTACCTATCTTTATAAGGATATCATGAGCTCTAGTAAATAAGTCTAAAGTGCTTTATACATGCTTAATAATGATGATGATCAGGCAAGCAGAACTAGTTTTGTAGGACACAGAAATGAGTTCCCCTGAAGAAGGTATCAACAAAACAGGAAATCGTATTTTTTACAAGGAGAGAGGATGCATCTTCCTAAGCAAAGGTGATCATTTAAACCTGAGTATCTAATATAAGACTAAATGGAGAAGATGATGGTGTTATAATTGGGTTTATTCAGAATGCAATCGAAGACTCATCTGTTGAAGATGAGACTCATTTTATTCTCTCATGAAATTGCACAGCACAGGAAATCACGACCAAGGGAATGTTAGCTTATTCATCTCTATAAAACAGCTCACCTTTTAGCCTCGTTCTTCAAATTTTGCTTACATTTTTTCTTTCTGTGATAGAGAAAAAGGATTGAGATGTAAGTAGCTAAAATAGGAAAATGCATACAAAATCCATAATTTTTGAAAGCATTAAAATTATGTTCTAAATTAGCTTTAAAATCAGCCTGCTAAGAGCCTGTTTTGGTTTTGATGTCAATTTTTAGGCAAAGACTGTGGACTATCCAGCAGGGATTTTGCCATATAACTGCCAACATCCTGCTCCCCTTCAAGATGAGACTTAGGTTAGTTCAGGCAAAAATTTCAAGTTCTCTAATTTTCTTTCGCAATTGTTCTTTCCTTCTTGTTACAGTTTTATTGTTCCATTTAATATTTTCTTTATTATTTTAAAATCTACACCTGAGTAGAGAAGCAATGGTATATGTTTATATGAATCTTAAGAATTGTTCTGTTCATATTACATGCATTTCAATGTCTTTTTGGGCTGGATATTTCAGTTGACTAGACTTGTGCCTAATGAAGCTGGGTATATGGTTTCGATCCTAGTTAATGAACTAGTTAGATTTTCACAGAGAAAAATTCCACTCATTAGGCAAAAGCTAGGGTTTCAATTTGTTAATGTGCTCTGTTGATTCCCAAGTGTGAGGGAGTGTGTTTCCATTGCACAGAAGACAACTCAAGGTGATACATTTTACTGAAGAAAGGGAAGGATTAACATCTACAACATAATAGCTGATTTAAAAAGAGTGAGATTGAAAGTGAATCAAACTCTAGTATATGCTTGTCTTACTGAGCTTCAATTTGGACCTCTCTTCATTTATGTTCTGCTAGGCATCCTGGATTGATCTGGACTAATAATATTTTTTCTTTTTTTTTGTGTGCTCAGTGTACTCATTCCCCTAAAGAGGGAAATATCTTGTGATGAGTTTCTGTTTGAAAAGCAATTGTCTCCTCTGGTGTGTGTTTTCCCATTGCCACCCACTCCGATTTCTTTTTGTCCAGGCATTGCTGTAAGGAATTTGCTAGTCCAGTAGTTGGATTCCATTCATTTTATCTGTCTTCTCTCTGGATATAAGTCTCTTTACTTTTCATTGACAATGTATGACTGTCCTCTCATTATTATTGACCGACAGCTTTCTGGACCATCCGGGTAGATCAGCTTAGAATAAATGCAGAGACCCTTCATAGTCTCAGACATACTGTTAGCAGACATACTTACTAGTATGTACATTATAAGAAACTGTTTTTTTTTTATATCAAATGGCAAGCTTTCACTCACTTCTACTTTTTCAATGCCAACATTAAAAAAATTTTTAAATTTTATAAAAAATATTTGTTTATTATTTCTTTTTAATAACACACAGCTAGTTCTTTAGTACATGAAGCAGTTTCAGCTGTCCAGAGTATTTCTCTTTTTTTTCCTATAACACACACACACACACACACACACACACACACACACACTCCTTTTTCTCCTAACATTCATTTTTCCTTTAAGCTAGTTTATTATATTGGGAGTCAGTGTTTAACAATATTCAGTATGCTGTTTGTTATATTTTCACTAGAATAATTTTTTTGTTTACATGTTTTCTTAAAAATATAAAGTTAATTCACATCACCATGTTTCATATTAATAATTCAGTGCTTTATAAAGTAATGGTGTACTTCTTTAAACTCTTTAAACTTACCCCTTAATGAGTTTCTTATTTTAATGGATCTGATTTTTGTAACACATTTTGCATCTTGAATGACATGTTTAATACTTATCCTTTAAAAAGTTATTGGCAAGATTGTAAGTATAAGTATTAAAAGTCTTTCCTCACCTATTAGAAAAAATAAAAGGACATGGGAAGAACTGCATCAATTATTATGAAAAGAGAAGCAGATAATATCCTTTTGCAAGAGACACTCTTAAAAGATAATGAACATGAAAAATTAATTAGATTTCAAGTTGGAAGTATCTTTCTCTATTTGATGGATTTGATAGTGCTGATATTGCTACCTTAATGTATAAAAGGAAAAATGTCAAAATTAATAAGATAGTCAAGAATAAAAGAAATGGAATGGTTATCTTTAAGGGGGCCGAGTACTCACTAGAAATAATAGCTAATTGGTACAAAGTTAACTTCGGAAAAGAATCAGGCAGCATTGTCTTAGATATTTTTGACTGGTATGGGTTTTTATTTTTATTTATTTTTAATTTATTAGATAAGAGAAAGAGAGAGAGAGGGGGAGAGAGAGAGAGAGAGAGAGAGAGAGAGAGAGAGAGAGAGAGAGAGAGACTTGTTCTTCTGTTTACTTGCGTATTCCTAGGTTGCTTCTTGTATGTGCCCTAACTGGTATCAAACCTGCAACCTTGGCACAGCCAGATGATGCTCTAACCAACTGAGCTACCCGGCCAGAGTCTGGCATGGTTTCTAAAAACACTCTAGTTTGCAGAGATTTTGGATATCTCTGGACTGCGAAATTAGTATTTGTGTCTGGCTTACACTTTACAAACACGTTGTTGAAAGATTTTTATTTCCTGAGAGGAAATGAACCAGACATTTAGGATTTTCATGCCTTTAATATTTGAATTTCTCCTTTCATAAAATATATAAAAAAAATGGAGTCAAAAAAGATTTTCCAGGGGCAGATGTGTGAAGAGAACTAAATGAGAATTTTTATGTTAACCTCCCACGTTCCTCTCCTCAGTGATTATTTGAAAACCATTTATCTCTGTGGTGATAAATAAAATCTGGAAACCTGTCATCTTGCAGCTTAATTAAAAAGCTTAAGAAAAATATTTGATGCCTTATTTGGAAGAGCTTCTTGAGCCTCTTTCCAATTTTCAGATGACTTTTTTTCTATAAATATTTCAGTGCTAGGATTAGTATCCAAATGATCCTTCATTAGCCCAATACACTGATATATTGCATGTCACAAACACAAAAAATGGTGTAATGGTGATGTTTCCCAGACTGTGTCCTGGACACAGGAGTTTAAATAATGTATGTAAAAAGGTTCTATGTCAAAATTAATTTTTAAAATGCCATGAAACAAGGTTTAGAGAATATAATGTTTGTCTAGATCCAACTGATTTACTTCAAACCAAAGTGAAATATCTGGTTGAGTAGCAAGGATAATGATATTAGAGACCAATATCCTTCTGAATTTAGAGAAAACATTCTCTTGACTAATCTAAAACATTATAAACCAGACTATCTCTGAAAAACAAATAAGTCTCAAAGATTAAACCAATTCAGAAGATTAATGAGACCACTAAGTGGTATCACCACTAGGTCTTTTAGCTGGTGAAATCCATATTTAAAGGTTGTCAATAATGATGGTGGCAGCACATTTATTCTTACACTATTGCTGGAATAATTGAAATATGTGACTTACGTTCTGGGGATTTGGACCTAGATTTTGCTTATTTGTTTTAGACTAGTTTGATTCTATTTTTAGATTATTGGCTTATTTATTTTTAAATAAAATAATGCATGCTTTTATTAATTATAGTAAAGGAATAGGATGCTCTGTCAAGAGAATCACAAGAACATAGCTAAAAGAGTACAACCTTTGTTCTTCTCTCTGTACACAACCAAGGTGAGTGTCTCTGATATTTCAGCAGCTCTGTTTCACACACGTTCATACAGTTGACTCTGGTCACCGGGCAGAAAGCAGAAAGAAAGAAGTCAAAGGTCATACCAAAGGAAGTTGAACCTTAGTTCTGCTCACATTATATTGAATAAAACTCAGTCACATGGTCACATGTAGCTACAAGAAAGGTTAAAAAAGATGGCTTAGTCATGGATACAGGTAAAAAGTAAGAATAAATTAGGGTGGGCAGCTAGGAATCCCATGCATTATTTGTAAAAAAAACAAAAACACACACACACAAAACAACAACTAAATACAAAGAAGAAAGCAAGAATCACCCTAAATTCTACCACCTAAAAATAATTTGGTGAATATTATTCTGTACATCTTTTTCTGAACATATACAGCATGGGTAGACAAGTGGTTGAATAAATAAGTAAAAAATAATTTTGAAATAATGCAATCACTCTCTGTGTAAAATGCATTTAATTTTATTTAAATTTTAGAAAAAAAGAAGCTGAAGTGAAACTTACAGAATTAGCAATGTTTCTTAAACAATAAGAAATAATTTTTTATCTCTTTTCACTAATGGCATAAAACTTTTATAAGATTGGAGCCATCATTTTTTAAATTTCATATTTCAACTTTAAATAGTATTTGATAGGCAACCTGATAGGAATGATGATTTTCCTTTCTTTCCTCTACCTCCTAATTTTTGTTTCAAATTATTTTTCTTTGTCAGCATTGTAGCATTATATTTTGTTCTGCAAACACAATTCCCTGTTAATCATTATGAGTTCTCTATTTAAAGGGATGCAATGCTCAGCACTAGTTCTTTTACCATGACTTTTCCATTACTGAGTTTGATTTTTAATTTATCACTTGGTTGGTTGGATTTTACTGTTGTGTAGCTTTAAAATTTTTATTTGCTTAAATTTTTAGCAAAGGGATTATAAATTCTTCATTCTCAGAGTTCTTTTATATTTGAAAGAACTGTCTATTGCCTTTATAGTTGAACACCTTGATTGGGTGTACTACTCTTGGTTACACATACTGCTTCTTATTATGTTATAAACATTGTGCTGTTGACTTGACTTCTGGAATTAAATACTGCTGTGGGAAAGTTCAAGGGCCAGCCTGATTCCCCACTGTGGGTGACTTTTTCTGCTTAAATCTCTGAATAATTTCTTTGAAGTTCATAACTTAATTTGGGTATGCCTTGATATCGATTATAATAATAAGCACTGACTATGTCTAGGCCCTATTCTAAACACTTCATGGATAGTAAATATTAAATACATAGGATATTACCACAGAGATGAATAGCTGTAACAAAGCCTGCAAAGCTCAATGTGTTTACTATTGGGCCCTTTTCAGAAAAGTGTGAAGACCTCTGATTGAAGTGACTAGTTTGATCTTTAATCATGGTCATTTTCTCTTTTCATGCTTTAAATTTATTTATTATGACCCTTTTCATTTCATTTTGTTGTTATTTATCACTTTAGCTTGGGCTGTTGTTTTATAGATGTGTTCTTTCTGTTTGTTTGTTAGTGAATCCTCATCCCAGGATATTTTTCCATTGATTTTTAAAGAGAGTGGAGTGGCCCAGATGGTGTGCCTCAGTGGTTGAGTGTTGACCCATGAACCAGGAGGTCAAGGTTCCATTCCTGGTCATGGCACATGCCCAGGTTGCCAGCTAGATTCCCAGTAGGGGGCATACAGGAGACAGTTGATCAATGATTCTCTCTCATCATTGTTGTTTCTTTCTCTCCTTCTCATTTCCTCTCTCTGAAATCAATAGAAATGTATTTTTAAAAAAAGAGAGACTAGAGGGGTGGAGGGAGAGAGAGAGAGAGAGAGAGAGAGAGAGAGAGAGAGAGAGAGAGAAACATCAATGTGATCAATGTGAGAAAGACACACTGAATGGTTGTCTCCTGCAACCCAGGTACATGCCCTTGACTGGGAATCAAACCTGCAACTCTTTTTTTTTAAATATATTTTTATTGATTTCAGAGAGGAAGGGAGAAGGATAGAGAGATAGAAACATCAATGATGAGAGAGAATCATTGATTGACTGCCTCCTGCACGCCCCCAACTGGGGACTGAACCCACAACCCAGGCATGCACCCTTGACCGGAATCGAACCTGGGACCCTTAAGTCAGCAGGCTGAGGCTCTGTCCACTGAGCCAAACTAGCCAGGGCCAAACCTGCAACTCTTAGGGGCCAACGCTCTTATCCCTGAAAACACTAGCCAGGGACAGATGTGTTCTTTTCTTTCTTTCTTTTTTTTTTTTAATAATGCAATTTCTGAAGTCTCCTGTTTTTATTGCTATTTTTAATTCTTCCAGATCGCCAATCTCAGTTCTCACTTTCTTTTTGAATCTGTGGTCACTTCTCTTTCTTTCCCTCTTTCTCACTTTCTTTTGACTCTAGTATGTTTGCATTGTTCCCATGTTGTTTTCTTCCAAACTTCCCCATGTTTAACCTAAAGGGCTCTGCCCAGATCTTTTATTCATGAGGTCCTTCCCAAAACCAATTCAACTTTCTTCTCTGGAGTAGAGTTTGCTGCCCAAGAGTTGCTAAACAAAGATCTAAATGGGTTCAACTTCTTTTCCCCTCCTGGAAATTATTAAATGTCTGTACAAAGGCCCACTCTGTCAAGAGCAAGGAGCTTTGTATTTGTGGGCTTTCATGTGTTTCCTCCCACTCAGTGCACCATTCTGAACTAATGCTCTCCCTAAGTTGGTTGAGTCTTTCCATGGGGCAAAGGGGCTTTCACTGATGTCTGCTTTCCATCAGAGAGCTTCTCCAGCAGATGAGTGGATTAAAAAACTGTGGTACATCTACACAATGGAATACTATGCTGTGGTAAAAAAGAAGGAATTCTTACCATTTGCAACAGCATGGATGGAACTGGAGATCATTATGCTAAGTGAAATAAGTCAGGCAGAGAAAGATAAATATCACATGATCTCACTCATTTGTGGAATATAATGAACAACATAAACTGATGAACAAAAATATATCCAGAGACAGAGAAACAACGATCAGACCGTTAAACCTCAGAGGGAAGGTAGGAGAGGGTAGGGGTAAGGGGGAGAGATCAACCAAAGGACTTGTATGCATGCATATAAGCCTAACCAATGGACACAGACACCAGGGAGGTGAGGGCATGAGGGTGGAATAGGGGGTGGGTAATGGGGGAATAAGGACACACATGTAACACCGTAATCAGTAAAGAAATTAAAAAAAAAAAAAAAGAAAGCTTCTCCTTACTCGGGAGGACATTACCAGCATGAGTGATATTAAGAGTCTATTATTTAATTTCTCAGGTAAAACAGCACAAACAATACTTTAATGACCAAGCAGCACACTGAAATCTAACCCTGAATTTTCATTATAATTGCAAACAAATGGCTCTGACCCATAATTTTGAATTCTCTCTTGGGTTTGCAAACAATTTCCTCTAGAGTGCATTACTTTCTAATTCACAGAGATCTTGGATATAAAAAGGGATCTAAGAAAAACAAAGCAAAACAAAGGACCCTCTTTGAAATGCATATCTCCTGTAGCATTTAAGACATTCACTTACCCTATTTCAACCCTAAAGATCCTGGAGGAAATGGAGGAAAGGCAATCGATCAAAAAATAACAAATACTGAATGGTTTTGACAACTCAACTATAATTACTGCAGCTGCCCACTTCATTTTAAAAAATTGCTGTTAAGTAGCAATTATGAAATACCTGTTTTTTTAGGAGTTACAGCCTTAATGTTTGGCAGTTCTTTCTCTTCCTCTGCCTCACTCCAGGGAGAAGAGATTGTGTAAAATATATTCTACTAGAGGCTCCTGCACGAAATTCGTGCACGGGGATGTGTGTCCCTCAGCCTAGCCCCCAACTGGGACCCCTTGAGGGATGTCCGACTGCCCATTTAGGCCCTACCGGGATCGGGCCTAAACGGGCAGTTTGACATCCCTCTCATAATCCAGGACTGCTGGCTCCCAACTGCTCGCCTGCCTGCCTTCCTGATTGCCCCTAACCGCTTTTGCCTGCCAGCCTGATCACCCCCTAACCACTCCCCTGCCAGCCTGATTGATGCCTAACTTCTCCCCTGCCAGCCTGTTTTCCCCCAACTTCCCTCCTCTGCCAGCCTGGTCACCCCTAACTGCCCTCCCCTGAAGGCCTGGTCACCCCCAACTGCCCTCCCCTGAAGGCCTGGTCACCCCTAACTGCCCTCCCCTGAAGGCCTGGTCACCCTTAACTGTCCTTCCCTGCAGGTCTGGTCCCCCCAACTGCCTTCCCATGCAGGCCTGGTCCCCCCCAACTGCTCTCCCCTGCAGGCCTGGCACCCCCCCCCCCAACTGCCCTTCCCTGCAGGCCCGGTCGCCCCCAACTTCCCTCCTCTGCCAGCCTGGTCACCCCTAACTGCCCTCCTCTGCAGGTTTGATTGCCCCCAACTGCCCTCCCTTGCAGGCTTGGTTTCTCCCAACTGCCCTCCCCTGCTGGCCATCTTGTGGTGGCCATCTTGTGTCCATATGGGGGCAGGATCTTTGACCACATGGGGGCAGCCATCTTGTCTGTTGGAGTGATGGTCAATATGCATATTACTCTTTTATTAGATAGGATTGTCATCTCTCCCACATGGGAACTAATGGTTGTACTATTAATGTCAACAAGAACCTGGATTTAAATACTATGGTCATTACCTTGCTCATTCTTTAACTCTTTATGTCCCTTATTTCCCAGGAGGAGCAGGAGCCAGGGAGATTGGGAGTGCTACTTTAAACAAAACCAGTTTTCAATTCCTGTTACAGGTGAATATGCATGTCGTCTGACCAGCTCTTTGGAGATGGCAGGTATGTGGCACATGGGCCATTGTTATCTCCTCAGGGGCAATGCTTGACAGTCCAAGTTCACTTCTGCTAACTCAGCCCTGAGTCAGTCTTGGAACCTGGGAGCTGCTGCCAGTCCCTCAGTTTTAGCTCGTGAGCTGAAGCTGATCTCCCATCCTTGATGAGTGATTGGCTAATTTTAAAAAATTAACATTAAAGCCCCCTTTCTCTCTTAATTCTGAAAGCACTGTAGTCTGGTGGATTGTCAGGTGGTCCTCATTATGAGATCAGATTTTGACTGCATTGGAGAAATACAGGACCAGCATATAGTTACTCATTTATGCATTCATTCTCTTCACAAATATGCTTTGAGTTTCTACAAAGTGCTGAGCAGTGTGATTGCTGCTGGAAAGGCACAATCTCCATCTCTGAAGTTTCTCAGTCTAGTGAGGGAGATGGATGTGCATACAAGAATGTTGTCAGACCCCCAGAATCTTGTAGAACAGATTACTGGATCCATACGTTGTACCTGGGAGGGTTTTGGGTAAGGAGTCATACACTTCCAGGTTCTCCTGAACTGGGCCCTAAAGCAGGTGTCAGTATTATTGTTTGGCTTGTGAAGTAGAGACAACTTTAATATCTATTATCTTCTCTTTTTTATTATAAATAGTGCATTTATTTTAATTCATCAAGATATAATGGACACATAACATTGTGAAAATATGAAAAATTTCACAAATGTCCCTGTCATCCTTGCTTGGGGGCCATTTAATCATCTCTATTTTGCTCCAATTTTCATACAAGTGCTGCCAGAACAGGCACTAAATACATTTATTTATTTATTTATATATTTATATATTTATATATATATATTTCTTTATTTATTTATTTACTAGAGGCCCAATGCACAAAATTCGTGCAAGAGTAGGCCTTCCTTCCCCCTGGCTGCCAGCACTGGCTTTCTTCTGGCACCCAGGATCTGGGCTTCCCTCACAGCCTCAGCTTCATCTAGAAGGTCATCCAGAAGGATGTCTGGAAGGATGTTTGGTCTAATTGGCATATTATGCTTTTATTATTACAGATTTATTTATTTATATGTATATTTTTTTTCCATTGGTCATTGCTGGCTTTTATTTTATTTTTTTCATTTTTTCCTTTATTGATTTAGGTATTACATATGTGTCTTTACCTTCTCTTCTTAATTAAAATTCACCAAAAGTATTAGCAAGAGAGCAGTTGAAGATAATTGTCTTTTGGGACTTGCTTCAGCTATAAAGCCTCACTAAGAACCCTCCAGAGAAACTGCCTCATCTACATACAGCTGCCTTCATCACTGAGCAAGGCTCTGAAGCACAGATCTACTCCCTTACTCCAATTCTATGCATTTTTTCATGCCTGTTTTCATGTTGTTGCCTAATGAAAGTAAGTAGAGACTTCATCAGATTAGCTCAGGAGCTTTCAACATTTTTATTGACCACAACCATAAGAAATAAATTAAAAATTTTATAATCCAGTATATATATATATATATATATATATATATATATATATATATATAGTAATTTTACAATTCAGCATATATATATTAGAGGCCCAGTGCATGAAATTCATGCACAGGTAGGGTCCCTAGGCCTAGCCAGCGATCAGGGACTATCAGGACCTTCCCGCTGCCGGCCGGGGCCTCCCTTTGTTCTGTGCCACCCCCTGGTGGTCAGCGCACATCATAGCGAGTGATAAAATGCCCAGTCTCCCAGTCGAACTTCTGAGGGAACACTTTACACATTAGCCTTTTATATATATAGATAATTAACCTATGTGTAATGCATATTAATAAAGTTTTTAAAAGGTTTTGGTCATGACCAAAAATTTATTTATAACCTACTATTGGGTAATTCAAAATTTGAATGACCTTAGTCTAGATTATTTAGGAAAGTAAATCCAGTGAAGAATATAAATCACAAGGTGTCTTTCTAAAACAAATAGAATTAATTTGGGACACATCATTCTGCTTACCATGAATTGTTGTGCTTCTCCTGGATAATGGCATCACAAATTTGGTCCTATTCCTCTCTGTGCTACTATCAAACTCAATGCCAAATTTAGACTTTATGGCATGCACTTTGTGTGTTAATTCACTCTGACTTCATTTAAAAATATTTTTAATTGATTTTTTAGAGAGAGAGACACATAGATGTGAGAGAGAAACATAGATTGGTTGCCTCCTAAAGGCACCTTGACTGGGGATGGAACAAACCTGCAACCTGGGTATGTGCCCTGACCAAGAATCAAACTGGCAAACTTTCAGTGCATTGGGTGATGCTCAACCAACTGAGCCACATTGGACAGGGCTCCTCAGACTTCATTTTATTTCTCTTGTGTGTGTTTTTTTCCCCCTGGAGTTCTGAAGTTGCTTTTAAAAGTTCCCATTGTATTATTTGTATTTTGTAAGATGCATTTACAGCTTTTGGATCAACATGCAAATAAACAAAATCAATATGGCTATTGTTGCTTTTAGTGCAGATAAGTGAGCATTGAAAGTCTCTGAATTCCGCATTGTGCTTTGAATTGCTATGCCTGAATTATGGGGAACTCTCCTTACTTTTAATGTGTTTGTACCACCATTTCATTGTGACTAGTTCAGGCTCATGTACTTGAACTTCTTGAGTTACAGTGTAAACAGAAACTCAGGAAAATAGCATAGAGAGCGTGGAAATCTGCACCTTCTCCCCAACTAATGCTACAGAGAGGGAGCTTTATATTTCAACAAGTTCCTATGGAACTTTGTGTTTCAATTACCTTCTATTATAGTAATTCACAGGTTGTAATGGTAGAGATGTGAGAGATTTTTCCACTAGAGACTTTTGACAAGAACAAAAGTCCCTAGTGGAAATCTGATGCATTTATACATTAAAAAAAACCCTCAAGCATGCTAATTACTTCAATGATGACATGTCAAGTGTATTCCTAAAAAGGGAGCTTGGTGCTCCGGAACGTGGGTGATGCTGTGACTACCCAATGGAAGGGCAGATATTTGCTTACACGCAATTACCTATGCTAATTTTGTCCCATGTGAAAACAGCCTTTACACAGCTTGGTGGAATAATTGCTAAAGCCAGAGAAAGCATGTTAACATTGAGACACTGACTCAGAATAATTCATAGGCAAGAACAGGCACCAGCCTGTCTGGAATTCTTTTTGAAGCATCTGTGCTTCATCCATGGTAGTTGTCAAACAGGCCACAGATGTTTTCCAAATGAACAAGTGCTAAAACCAAGACATCAGATAGGCCATGTTGGGTTTTACATTGTGTAATTCTCATCATATGTGCAGACATTTGTACCAGTTTTGAATTTTTAAAGCAGGTTGTTAAGCATGAGCACTGACAAACAGTGCAACAATAAACACTGCATACTGATGTCCATCATTCTCTTGATTGATTGTTTGAATTTTTTTTCAAAAGAACACATATACGTGATTCACAGATTTCCAATTGGTTGTTGACACCTGGGCCAAATCACACAATTGTGATGTCTCACTAAGGGTCAGAGGAAACCTGGAAAATTTATCTGTATGCTCTCTTATATATGCTTTGTTTCTGCCGTTATTATTGTGAACTTTTCTTGCAAAAAGGGAGAAAAATCTGAGCAGTACTAACAAGAGATGAGGATTCACTTCTCTGAATTCCCTTTCTGCTCTTCTGTCAAAAGCCTCCTAGTTCTCTGCTGAGATTTGCTGATCTTGTTCATTTCCTCCACTTCTTCCAATGTATATAAAGAAGCTACTAGAAAAGAACTTAACACATATTTATTGACTACCTCCTTTGTGCTGGCCTCTGTGCTAACCCTTGGGAGAGAGCAGTGACCAAGCCAACCATCATGTTCTTCCTGGAGCTTCTAGTTCGTGAGGGGATGGCCGTTAAAAAGGGACCTGACAAATGGGATTCGAGCTTCAAAGATTTTTCATCTAGACTTTGTTCTCATCAACCCCAAGACACTGAAATGCTACAGTTTTCTGTTTGTAAGCTGATATTTTCCAGGGGGTTCGATATCTGATGAATGGCATTACAATTTCATGACTTAAAGAAATGTTTTAAACAGATGCCTGAACAGTCTCCAGAAGAATCTGCAGGGAGCCCCTTGTAATGTATGCCACATATAAATTCGTATTTTCCTTCTAAATTCCTTAGGAACTTTAGTCAGATTGTTTTTTCCAATATCTGAAAAGAAATGGAGTTAGTTAATTAGAATTCTACATAAAACTCCCACAGAGACCATGATGACAGTATTGCCTGCTTTGTGTTTCAGCCCAGTGGCTGATGGTCAAACAAAGTTTCTCCTACAAAGTTTCTCATATGTCCTGAATGGCTGGATGCCTTGGCACTTTTACTTTTGTCTGTAGGAAAATACACTGTAGGAATAGGAATAGGTATTAATATACCTGAGAAATGCCTTGCTGGACTATTGTGTATAAAGGGAAAAAAACCGCATACATGTTTTTACAAAAGAATCATTTTCTTTTTAGCTAAGGATACACAATGAGCTGATTTAATTTTAATGAGTTTTAATCTGTCATTGTCCTTTGTTACACTTATATTTTCTAAATCAGCATTCCATTGTCTGTGCATAAGACTGGAATGCTTTTCATATATTTTCAGTTATTTTTCAGAGGGGTTCTTTTGTTTTGCAAACACCCCTTTGTCCTCTTTATCTATGTAGGTACTTTTTAGGAATCTCAAAGCAGCTATGGCTTCAAGTACCTACAGTTTTTAATCAGAAAACCAAGGGTCTCAAGATTTACTTGATAGGCTGAATTTATGCTGCACTTTTATGAATCACATTATATCTGATATATTAAGAACAGTTTCTTTTAAAAAATATGTTTTATTGATTTTTACAGAGAAGAAGGGAGAGGGATAGAGAGTTAGAAACATCGATGAGAGAGAAACATTGATTAGCTGCCTCCTGCATGCCCCCCACTGGGGATGTGCCCGAAACCAAGGTACATGCCCTGGACTGGAATCGAACCTGAGAACCCTCAATCTGCAGGCTGATGCTCTATCCACTGACTGAGCCAAATTGGTTAGGGCAAGAACAGTTTCTGATATATACAGATACTTTAAAAATATGTGGTGGTACTAATGAGTAATTAGCAGGATTTAAAACTCTTAATATTTTAATCCAATGTTTATTTATTCATTTTGTTTTCTGAGTGATGAAAATTGTAAGAAAACAATGATGCCATAATATGGCATCTTTGCTTTTTTATGCTTACTTTTATTCACAGATATTATAAATTGTGTGTTTTCATATATGTGTGTATATGTGTATGTATGTGTCCATAGTATCTATACACACCTCTCACACATACACAGATATTTACATAAAGTTTCCTCTCTTTTATTATGTTTATTAAGAGGAATTGGTAGTAATAGTATAACAGCAAGGCAGTTCAATCATGTAATCTCAGATACTCCTAAAATTGAAGAGCTAAGGCAAAAAAATATTTTTGCCTGTCTCCTTTGTTTATTGAAGAAATGATTAATAGTGTTGATGGTATTAAATAAGGGGCAAAACATCAATATTTTGTCTGAAGAACATTTGATTTAGAGGCAGATGATAATAGAGGATTATTATAGAAATCAGAACAGTCTAAATCAAGCCTTTTATTTAGAGATGTTTAAGACAGTGTTCGTGATTTAAAGAAACAACTGTAAGTTAATAAAAAGGAACAGGTGAGAGTAAAAGGTCAAACTCTTACATATTGATTGATACTAGATTTCTTTTTGATTTTACCATAGTTATATAGTTGACCCTTGAACAACTCAGGTCAGTGGTGCCCATTCTTGCATAGTCAAAAATCTGTGTATAGCTTTTTACCCTCCCATTTAATTGTTCCTCAGTATCTGTGGAGGATTGGTTCCTGGACACCCGCGCCCCCATAGATACCAAAATCTTCTGGAGCTCACATCCTCTACGTAAAATGGCATAGACCAATGCATATAGTCAGCCCTTAACATCTGTGGATTCCTGAATACAGATAGAAAAATTCAGGTATTTATTTTTTAAAATTTGCATGTAAGTGGACCCTCTCTATTCAAAGGTCATGGATGGTGCTGAAGGGGCTAGGAAACTTCTGAGGGTTACAATATACTGCAGAATTGATTCTAGTGTCAACCAGAGCCATTTTCTTTTGTTAATTTATGGGGGACTAGTATATAGTGAGCTCAACATGAAGCCTCCAATAATTTCCAACAGCCCTCACCTGAAGGCAATCTTGGCCCGTATCCTACATCTGAGGCATGGGAGGACCATCCCCCAAATAAGACTTTATCCCTGAGCCCTGTACTAGAGCAGGTGGTCTAGGAATAGGTGTGGCTCATCCATGGTTATGGATATTTGAACACCTCTATATTGGAAACTGAAAAATCACTTGAAACAGAACCAACCCAATTACACCATGAATATGGTATATATCACTAGAACTGGGTAGTCATTCTGTCACATTAATGGTCATGCTATTCAGGTATTTATTGAGAAGCCCAGAATGGTACCCAGTGTTGTGTGGCTTCCACCTGGGTGGTTGAGCTCTTCCACGCTGGGATTTTCCCAGGCATAGAGAATCTGCCCACGATAGCAAAAGTTGCCAACTTCCTACTCCCCAAGATTGACGGGCAGGTTCTGTTTTTCATTGGTATGATCCTTTGGTTGCCATCTTTGTCCTTTCCATTGGCTTGGGGGATGTTATAACACACATACAAACTCTTACTATATTCACCCAGCAAGCTTTAAATGATAGCCGGCAAAGCTGTCCTCCAAATTAGAATGGCCTTGGACATTGCTACTGCCTTGAAAGAGGCTCCTGTGCCATTTTCCAGGATTATCTGTTCACGCCTGATGAGTCTGCCAATGTATCATCTTCATTAAATTGCATAAGGACACAAGAGTATGCTCTGAGTGATCTAACCCTCAATCTAGGGGACCTAATAAATCAGTGTCCAGATCATAGGGCTCTTGGCAAAAAAAAATTGTTACTTATTTTGGGAATAATTCTTTTAATATGTCTTTTCTCTTTCATATGCCTATATTGTTACTGTGATATCTGACTCCAGTGTAGCCAGATAGTCACCAAATAAGCCTCCTCCATGCTAATGAAACCCTTTGCTACTGCTCTGGGATCATTGCAGAAGAGTGGGGCATACAAGATTGTAAGAGCCAGTCATGAGGTGTGGAGTGTGGGAAGAAGTCATCCAGAGGATGTGACTGCAGATTGACCTGCAAGCTGGAGGGAGCCATGGGAAGCTCCTTCCTCTTTCCCTGTGCTCTGTCAGTGTCACCACTGTAATTTCTCCCACCATTCCCACAGCCAGAGCCATTGGCAAGGACACAGGTTTGAGAGAGCAATGTGTGGTTGAGACTGTCTGGACTGAATATGTGACTGATCCCTGGTAAGGTCTGTGTATAAACTTTAAAGATTTCAAAGGGCGGGTTGCGAGATCTACTAGTCTTGCAGCCACACCAGACAAACCTCATATGTAAGGACCCTTGCCTGTTAAACCTACCAATCCGGAGTGGTTCCTCTTCCTTAGGTCTCTCCTTGCCCTCTATGTACAGGGTCAGTTTCAGATTTCACCTGGAAAGCTCCAGAGGTTTGAACCAACGGACTTCTTGAGGTAAATTTAGAATAGCAGCATTCTCTTTTTTGTAGCAAAATGGGAATTAAACAATACAAAATCCTTAAACTCTCCTTCCAATTAATGAGCAGACTCCTCATCAGGACTGACTGCAGTTCCCAAAAGCGACTGCGGGACAGCAGAGGCTTGCTGAGTTTATTGTAGGTATATGAGAAAGTAGTCACTTGGGATATGCCTACTAGCAGCCAAATTTGCATTCGCTCTTGTTCTCTCTTGTTTTGTTGCTGGTGCTCCCTCAACAGGGACTCAAGGCCACAAGATGAATTCCTTTGGGGTCAGAAGCAAAGTGAGAATTTGATGCTTGAACAAGACCAAATTCTTAATGAACCTTATCAAACTTATTTATAAGGAACACTAGAGGCCCAGTACTTGATATTCGTGCATGGGTAGGGTCCCTAGTGGCTGCCAGCTGCCGGCTGGGGCTGGGGCCTTCCTTCATTCCATGCCGCCCCCTGGTAGTCAGCACACATCATAGTGAGCGATCGAACTCCCGGTTGTTGGAACTCCCAAGGGGACACTTTGCATATTAGGCTTTTATATAGAGAGATGAGCTGTAGTTCTTGGGGACTTAGTGAAGAATTCTAAGTTGGCTCAAGAATACAAACCAGAGGACATTTTATTTCTAGAGAGTGTTACTTGGCGTGGAAGTATGACCATGTAAATGAATTCCTCAGAAGATACCAGGTGTCAGAGTTACCAGGAGAAGTAGAGATACTGTGGTTTCCTCAGTTCCATCTTCTATGGCCTGCACATTAGTTTTATTCCTTATTGGATTTCTTACTACAAATATTTCTCTATTATATAGTTTTCTCTATCATTAGTGATTATTCCTCCAAATCAAATTAATACCATCACTAAATAAATGGTCTAACTTGTCAAGCTCTGTGTTAAGCCTCACTGCTTTTAGTTTATTGAGCAACTCACAACAAGTGTGAAGCAAACTGAATGCTATATATCTATATATCCATAGATATATAGATGTAATTCTTATAGACCCAATCTGTTGAATTCAGTGTAATAAGCCTGGTTTTTCCTCAATGTCTCTTAAATTTTTCACAAATTTCTGAGGTAATTAATTCAATCCTATATATTAGAAAACTACAACAAAGGAGAAAGAATAGTACAATGATTATCCACATATTTTTCTGGATTAATCAATTGTTAATATTAATCAATTGTTAACATAATGTTGTTTACCTTTATTTATATAAATACATATAATTTTTTATGAACTACTTGAAAAGAAATTGCAGATATTATGACATTTCACTCACAAATATTTAGTTTAGCACTGCTCTCCTAAGAATAAAAATGTTTTGCTATTAACCACTGTGTCACACTCAAAGAATTTAATAAGAATCACATGCTATTATTTAATATATATTTTCAAATTTCCTTAGCTGGCCTAAAAATGCCATAGTTTTTTGTTTTTTGTTTTTTGTTTTGTTTTGTTCTGTTTTTATTCTAGGATCTAATCAAGCTTCAGGCTTTGCATTTTGTCTTTTTTACTTAAAAAATATTTCCCTCATATTTTAATTTTGTTTGATTTTTTTCTGCTTCAATTTTTTCTTTTTTTGAGACCCAGGCTAGATATTTTGTAGAATATTGTTTATTCTGGATTTGTTTGACTATTTATAATTAAGTTAGACCATTGTTTAGTAGGAATATTGCAAAGTTGGCTGTGGTAAATTAACTTATTGTTCCTCACCCCAGCCCCCCCCCCCCCGCCAAAAAAAAAAAATCATTACTCTTCTCCTTGCCTTTCCAACATTTCTTAGCTAAAGGAGCATATTTTCTACCCAAGTTATAGAGTTTGGCCAGGTGATTTGCTGAGGTCAATGGGATGTTAGCAGACAAGTTATGAATAATTGGGCTTGTCCTCTTGTGCTTCTGCATTAACATGTGAAGAACATTTTCTAGAGCTCAGAGAACCTGGTGATATATAGATCTCACCTGATTTGAAACCACAGCCTGGCTAAGCCTTGCCTAAATCAGCAGAACCCCAGCCATTCTGCAGATGTGTAAGCAAAAACTTATAGTTAAATGTTACACAAAATTGCTAAATGTTATAGCAATCATATCTACTTTTTTTTTATTGTGGTAAAAACACATAACATCCACCTCCTCAAATTTTTAAGTATTTATATAAATACATATAATTGTGTTAACTATATTCACAATGTCACACAGCAGATATCTTTAGAACTTTTCATCTTGTGTAACTAAAACTTATACCCATGGAAAAACAACTTTTTATTTTCGCTGTCCCCTCAGCCCCTGACAAGAACCATTCTACTTTCTGCTTCTAAGAGTTTACTACTTTATAAACTTCATATAAATGGAATCATATAGTATTTGTTCTTTGGTAACTGCCTTATTTCACTTAGAATAATTTCGCCAAAATCAACCTATGTTTTAACATATCACAGGATTTATCACCAAGGAAATTGGCCCATTTCATTGCTGTTGAATTTATGCTTCTGTAGGGGAAATGATCTGAGCCTTCCTATTCTGCCACTAGTTGAGGTTACTTCTTTCTGATTACTTTTTATTTGACACTAGAAGCCTGGTGCATGAACTTCGTGCACGAGGGGAGGGGTCCCTCAGCCCGGCCTGCACCCTCTCGCAATCCAGGACCACTGGCTCCTATTCGCTCGCCTGCCTGCCTGATTGCCCCTAACAACTCTACCTGCCTGCCTGATCACCCCTAACCACTCGCCTGCCTGCCTGATCGGCCCTAACTGCTCGGCTGCCTGCCCGAACACCCCTAATCACGTCTGCCTTGGCCCCCACTACTGTGGCTGCATCTGGAAGGTCATCCGGAAGGATGTCTGGAAGGTCATTCGGCTGTCCGGTCTAATTACCATATTACACTTTTATTATTATAGATGATATTGGGTTTCTCACTAATGGTGGTGCCAAATTTAATTGTTTGATACAGGTAATAATCAACAGACTTCTCCATTATGAAGAGATATTTTCTATTTTATAAATGTTAAGTCATTTGTAGGGTGATATTTTGAGATTGTATGAATATCCTTTCTCAACAACCTTTCATTCAATGGTGCTAGCATTTGTTGATGGTCCTTACCTGGATCAATTACTACATTATGTGAAAGGCCACGGCCAGCATGGCTTTCAGGTTCAAAGGCTTGGAGAAAGAGCTGATGTACAAATGATACACACAAGACAGGATTAATTTTAATTATTATGGGGGGAGGCCAGGGCTAACTCAACTAGGGCAGTCAAGTTCCACTGAGTCTCCTTTACCCAGCTACTTTTATTTACTAGAATACACAATTGCCTTTTAGGAATGCAAACAGACATATCAATGGTAATGTTTATAGTAAACAGTAAGATTATCAGGTTTTGGGGGTGTTTGCTTTAGGCCAGTGGTCAGCAAACTCATTAGTCAATAGAGCCAAATATCAACAGTACAATGATTGAAATTTCTTTTGAGAGCCAAATTTTTTAAACTTAAACTTCTTCTAATGCCACTGCTTCAAAATAGACTCGCCCAGGCCGTGGTATTTTGTGGAAGAGCCACACTCAAGGGGCCAAAGAGTCCCATGTGGCTTTCGAGCCGCAGTTTGCTGACCAAGGCTTTAGGCCATTGAGTCAGCAGTAGGTCATAAAATGGAAATTCACCCTGTGAATTTCAAAGGAGTCTAAACAGCCTTCTGCTGGACTTCTCACATTTATATTAATTACTGTTGATATTGGTTTCCAGCAACATTAGGGCTATGACTGAATGTTTGTGTACCTTCTAAAGTCATATGTTGAATTAATAATCCTCAGTGTAATGGCATTTGGAGGTTGGGCCCTTAGAAGTTATTTAGTTCATACAGGTAGGCCCCATGATAGACTTAATGCCCTTATTAAGACAGGAAGGAGAAGATCTCTCTCTCTCTGCATGAATGCACCAAAGAGGGCCATGTGAGACCAGGAAGGAAGGTCCTCACATGGACCTAGATATGCTGGCAACCTAATTTTGGACTTCCAGACCATGAGAAATAAATGCTTGTTGTTTACCACTCAGTCTATGGTATTTGTTATAGCATCCCAAACTAAGACAGGCCTTGACCCTTCATCTTATGACCCTTGTAGTTCTTAAAAATGGTAATAAGGCTAATGTCATTTGTTCCTCTGATTCCCCTATTAAGGAGAGATTAGCATGGAAAGATGTCTATTTCACAGTAAATTAAATCACTAAATTACTTTCTAGTTTACATATACATGATATAAAATAAATATATGTATTTATACAGTATGTTACATTACACAAAATTTAGTCATTTGTTAATTAGGAGATTGCTTATAGTATAATTGTGCTTAGAAGTATTTAATTCACCTATAAAGAATAATACAATTGATTTTATGTATACAAACCACCCAGTGATTCTTATACATTTTGAAAGTTGAGAACCACTGGGTTAGACCAGTGGTCAGCAAACTCATTAGTCAACAGAGCCAAATATCAACAGTACAACGATTGAAATTTCTTTTGAGAGCCAAATTTTTTAAACCTAAACTTCTTCTAATGCCACTTCTTCAAAATAGACTTGCCCAGGCCGTGGTATTTTGTGGAAGAGCCACACTCAAGGGGCCAAAGAGCTGCGTGTGGCATGCGAGCCAGTTTCCCACCACGGGGTTAGACTAAGACAAAACTAAAGGAAAAGCCTACAAGTAGGTATTTTGGAATGTGAACCATTTTGTCTTAAAAATAACTATCAGGTTCCTAGAATCAATGGGAGATGAGTGGGTTGAGAATAATAGTGATTCTGCTTATCTTTAAGCACTGTTACCCTCTTTTTATTAAGCCTCTAAACATTATTTTCATTAAATGGAATGGTTTGCTGTAGTGAGAATTAAATTAAGATAGGTTCTAAATCTGCACACAAGTTAAATGTGTGAATGATTCAATTTACAGTATGCTGGTGTGTGTGTGTGTGTGTGTGTGTGTGTGTGTGTGTGTGTGTGAAACCATCAGAAGAAATGTACCAAAAATATTAACAATGATTAATTATCTTTAGGAAGTAATACAATTTGAATAATTTTTATATGATTTGCATATTTTAATAATATTTTATAAATGTTTTACATTGAACATTTATTACTATGATGCCTTTATTTTTTTAAGAGCAATTTTAGGTTTACAGCAAAACTGAATGGAAGGTACAGAGCTTTACCATTTACTCCTGACCCCACTCATGCAGAGACTCCTGATGAGCATCCTCCACCCGGTGGCACATTTGTTATAATTAATGAACTTATATTGACATATTCTTAGCCCTCAAAACCCATGGTTTACATTACAATTTAAGGTTCACTCTTAGTGTAGTAAGTTATATATATTTTAAAAGACAAAGAACTGATTTTTCTTTTTTTTCTTTCTTCCTTTTCTTTATTTTTCTTTTCTCTCTCTCTTTCTTTCTTCCTTCCTTCCTTCCTTCCTTCCTTCCTTCCTTCCTTCCTTCCTTCCTTCCTTCCTTCCTTCCTTCCTTCTCTCTCTCTCTCTCTCTCTCTCTCTCTCTCTCTCTCTCTCTTTCTTTCTTTCTTTCTTTCTTTCTTTCTTTTTTCAAATCAACACTTAGTGCTAATTGAATCTAGGTAGTCAATAGGCCTTGTAACAAAAATAATTTTTCTCCTGTTGGGTCCCAAGAAGAGGATTCCTAGATCAAGTGTTCATAGGCTGTGGGCAAACTAACTTAAGTAAAGGGCAGGAAAACCTGGGCTATAATTTCTATGATGGTTCTCCTCATTTGGGAGGCACTTGAGGGAATACTATAGGGAAAGGACAAAAGGAATAAACTAGTTCAGGTTAAATACTATTTATCCCCAAATGTTGTTTTCCCCTCTCTAAACAGTTAAAAACGAATACCCTTGTTATTGCTGAATTGGAAGCTCTTAAACTCAGATCAAGGATCCCCAAGCCATGTCAAAATGCAATATAATTTATCAGGATTTCCAAAATTAGATTTCAACTGGTGATTGTTAAAATAAAGACCGCACTGTGTGGTCCCACTTGTGAGTTGTTTCTTCAGATTAAAGATCCCATTTCCTTTTCTTCCCCTGGACTTATAATTACAATGATTTTCAACACATATTCAAAATATACATGTGGATATAAAATAATATGATAAAATAATAAAAAAATTCTTTGGGAAAATAGCAATATTGAGAATCCTTTCTGTAAATGATAAATTAGCCATAATTTAAACTCAATAAAAATGGGTTAGGTTATAAACAACTGTTGGAAACAGTAACATTGATGGGCACCAGTTATGCACTTTATATTATGTTAGATGGTTTATCTCTCATTTAACCCTTTCATTAATCTGGTGAAGTGGATAACTTTTTTCTTTCTCCATTCCTTTATTTTTTTTAAAAAAAGTTATTGTTATTATTGAAAGTATTATAGATGTCCCAATTTTTACCACCTCGACCCTTTCCACCCTGCTCCTGCCTCCTCTCCAGGCCTTCACCACACTATTGTCTGTGTCCATGGGTTATGCATTATGTATATAACTATTTTGGATATTTTTACCCACCTCTACCCCTTCCCTCAGAGATTTTTCAGTCTTTTGCATGCGTCCATGTCTCTGGATCTATTTTGTTCATTAGATTCCACATATAAGTGAGAACATGTGACACTTGTCTTTCTCTGACTGGCTTATTTCACTTAGCATAATACTCTCCAGTTCCCTCCATGCTATTTCAAAGGATAAGAAATCCTTTTGTATAGCTGCATATTATTCCATGGTGTAAATGTACCACAGCTTTTTTATCCACTCATCTACTGATGGGCACTTGGGCTGTTCGTCCAGATCTTAGCTATTGTAAATTGTGCTGCTATGACCATAGGGGTACATATATTCTTTCTGACTGGTGTTTTGGGATTCTTAGGGTATATTCCTAGAAGGGGGATCACTAGAACCAAATGGCAGTTTCATTTTTAATTTTTTGAGGAAAACTCCATACTGTTTTCCATAGTGGCTGCACCACTCTACAGTCCCACCAGTGGTGTAATTTGTCCACATCCTCGACAGCTCTTGTCATTTGTTGATCTGTTGATAGTAGCCATTCTGGCAGATGTGAAGTGATACCTCACTGTTGTTTTGACTTGAGCCTTTTTTCATGTCTCTTGGCCATCTGTATGTCCTCTTTGGAGAAGTGTCTATTTAGATCCTTTGCCCATTTTTTTAAATTCAGAACTGGGGAACATCCAGCCCCGGGGGCCGTATAAGGCCCACAAAATCATTTGGTCTGGCCCTGTCAAGGCATTAAGAGTGAGTTAATTAAATATTTGACCAAATATAGCAGGCTAATTTTTAAGTTTATAATTTTGTATGACTCAAGAATCCGACAAATATGCAAATTGACCATACCTCCGACACACCCAAAGCCACGCCCACAACCGCGCCCACCATCCAATCAGAGCAAGCATGCAAATTAACCCAAACCAAGATGGCTACAGCCACAGAGAGCAAGGTTTCCTAGGTAACAGAGGAAGCCAAGCTTTCCGCCTGCCCTTGCCAGGCCTAAGCCTCCACTCAAGCTACAAAGTTTCAATTATAGAAGGTAAACAAATTCAAACAAATGGCTGGCAGAATGGAGCTTGAGAGAGCAGGCCAGGGTTGCCGCCAGCAACAGGGGAAGCAAAGCTTTCAGCACACCCTGGCTGGGCCCACCCGCTTAAGGCAAAAAGTTTCAATTATAACCCCAACACAGATGGCTGCTGGCCTTGGAGGGAGCCCCAGGCTTGGCTCTGCTCCAGGCTACAAAGTTTCAATTGTAGAAGGAAAATAAATTCCAGATACCAGGGCCTCTGCTTGGGTTGCCAGGGGGCGTGGCCGGCCTGCAAACCACCACAGGCCCCTCGCTCAGACCGCCCCACACCCCAAGGGAACCCCCACCTAATCCGGGACACCCTTCAGGGCAAACCAGCTGGCCCCCAACCCTGTACCAGGCCTCTATCCTATCTAATAAAAGAGTAATATACAGATTGATCATCACTGCAACACACAATATAGCTGCCCCCATGTGGTCAAACATCCTGCCCCCATGTGGACACAAGATGGCCACCACAAGATGGCCAGCAGGAGAGGGCAGTTGGGAGGCACCAAGCCTGCAAGGGAGGGCAGTTGAGAAGGACCAGGCCTGCAAGGAGGGCAGTTGGAGGTGATCAACCCTGCAGGAGAGGGCAGTTAGGGGTGACCAGGCCGGCAGAGGAGGGAAGTTTGGGGCAAACAGGCTGGCAGCAGAGTGGTTAGGGGGTGATCAGGCTGGCAGGCAGAAGCGGTTAGGGGCAATCAGGAAGGCAGGCAGGCAAGCAGTTGGGAGCCAGCAGTCCTGGATTGTGAGAGGGAAGTCCGACTGCCCGTTTAGGCCCGATCGGACATCCCTCGAGGGGTCCCATATTGGAGAGGGACAACCCCCCTCCATGCACGAATTTCGTGCACTGGGCCTCTAGTGATGTTATAAATATCTGAATGGCCCTTAGCAGAAAAAAGGTTCCCCACCCCTGTTTTAATTGGATTGTTTGTCTTCTTTTTGTTAAGTTTCATGAGTTATTTATATAGTTTGGAACCCCTTATCAGATGTATGTATCATTGGCAAATATGTTCTCCCATGTAGTGGGCTCTCTTGTTATTTTATTTTGGTATAGTCCCATTTGTTTATTTCTTCATTTGTTTTCCTTGCCCCTAGGCCATGTGAGAGTCTGATATTTTGCTGCCTATGTTTTTTTCTAGGATTTGTATGGTTTCACGACTTACGTTTAACTCTTTTATCCATTTTGAGTTTATTCTTGTCTATGGTGTAAGTAGGTGGTCTAGTTTCATTTTTTTGCATATACCTGTCCAAGTTTCCCAACACCATTTATTAAGAGACTGTATTTACTCCATTGCGTGCTCTTGCCTTCTTTGTCAAATATTAATTGAATGTAATGGGTTGGGTCCATTTTTTGGTATAAATTTTTGGAGCATTTGTTCTAGATCTGTGATATAGAAGTGGATAACTTTTCTTATCCCCATTTTATAGATGAAGAAACTGAAGCTTAGAGTTTAGGTTAGTTGGTCCGGATTCTAAAGTTCAAATTCTATTAGTTCTTGAGATAAAATCTTCCAGTTTTAGAGAATAAGGAAGACTTGAGGAGGCCCTGGATGTTGACATTTGGGGAGTTATTTTTAAAGAAGAGGTCAGGTCACTCTTTGAAATATGAAATAAAGAAAATGCCAAGATGGTAGCAGTAAGGAAACATATCAGAAAATGAACTGAAAGTAAGAACAGGATAGACAGAGGTCAGCAGCATGTTCACAGGGATAGGACAGGACAGAGTGTGAAGGAGAGTTCAAGAAATGCTTCTGAAATGGAAGTGAGGGACAGCCAGAATGTTATTTAAGGAAACCAGTGATGGAGAGCAGGGAGAAGCTACATAAAGCCTACACTGGTAGTTACAAGGGAATATATTGATGAAAGTAAAATCTTAAATTGCATGCTTAATGTCAATCTAGTTTACAGTTTTAGGTAATGTAAACTAAGGGTGACAAATTCAGAACAGATGGCAAGAAGCAAGTTTTACAGAGAGCAAATCACAAATGCCTGTGGAAGAGACATCCAAAGGCACTCAAATTCACTTCCAAGGGACTATACCACTCTCCTCAGTGATTTACATATGACAGTCATGTGCAGAAAGTACCCACTAACACAAAGTTCCCTCCATTTTCCAGCAGGGAGAGTCTGTTAACTCCTTTTGCATGATTTTCTGATTGCATTTTAGGGGAAGCCCACAATCCTCCTAACAGAAACATTGTGGCAATGACTTTTGAAAAACAAATGTACTATGATAATCTCATGGCAAATTTCTTTCCTTAGTTTTCTCTCCAAATGTTTAAGTCTGCTTTGGAGGACCAGTGAGAAACATCTGGGTAAGCACTGAGTCTTGCATGCAGTGTTGGGTACCCACTGTTTGGCTGAAATAGGAACTAGAAAGAAATCAGATTTGGAAGATTTTTCTTTTCACCACTGTTCACATAAAAATTTTAAGGTAACTGTCTGCTTTAATGACTGAAAGATTCTTTTGATGGTGGGAAACGGCACAATGGCATTCAGATGGATGAAAGTCAGGACTCTGTTACTTACAGTTCCAAAGGAGAAAAGCCCACCACACAGGGCCACACAGGAGAGCACGTGGGGACAGGGTATGCAGCAAGTTGGAAATGTAGGCATAGTTGGGTTTCCCAGGCTTCCTAGGGATTGGCTAATTTGATTATTTCTCAAAGTCTGGGCACAGATGCTGTTTTCATTTTTTCTTTTCTTTTAAAAAAGGTCTTTAAATTAAATTTATTGGGATGACATCTATATATATATAAAAGCCTAAGCAACTGTTGCAACCGAAACAACTGAACAGATGACCGAACAGGCTGTGTGGGGCAACCAGGGTGGCAGGGGAGTTAGTGAGGGATGACCAAACAACCGAGCAGCAGGGTGCGTGGGGTGACCAGGCCGGCAGGGGGTTAGTGAGGGATGACCAAACGACTGAACAAGCATGCTGTGTGGGCGACCAGGTTGGCAGGGGGGGGCAGTGAGAGGTGACCAAACGACTGAACAGCAGGCTGCGTGGGTGACCAGGCCAGCAGGGTGGGCAGTTTGGGGTGACCAGGCCAGCAGGGGGAGGCAGTGAGGGGCAACCAGGCCAGTGTGGGGGGAGTTAGGGTGATCAGGCCAGCAGGGAGGGCAGTTGGGGGCGACCAGGTCAGCAGGGGGGGCAGTTGGGAGTGACCAGGCCATCAGGGGGGCAGTTAGGGATGATCAGGCAGGCAGGTAGGTGAGAAATTAAGAGCCAGTGGCCCCAGATTGTGTGTCGGATATCCCCCCAGGGGTCCCAGATTGGAAAGGGTGCAGCTGGGCTGAGGGGACCCCCCCCCCATGCATGAATTTCATGTACCAGGCCTCTAATCTATAATAATAAAAGTGTAATATGCTAATTAGACCAGAAGTCCTTCCAGAGGACCTCCCAGACGAAGCCAGGGCTTCAAGGGAAGCCCAGATCCTGGGTGCCTGATGGTGGCCAGAGGGAAGCCCAGGTGCTTGCCGGTGGCCAGAGGGAAGCCGGTGCCAGAGGGAAGCTGGTGCCAGCAGTTGGGGGAAGGAAGGCCTACTCTTGCATGAATTTTGTGCATTGGGCCTCTAGTTGGTTAATAATCTATATATATAAAAGGTTAGTATGCAAAGTGTCCCCGTGGGAGTTCAACTGGGAGACTGGGAGTTCTATGGCTCGCTATGACTTGCGCTAACCACCAGGGTGAGGCGTGGAATGAAGGAAGGTCCTGGCCAGCAGCTGGCAGCCAGGGAAAGGAGGCCTCGGCCGGCAGCTGGAAGGCCCTGATCGGCCCTGATCGCTGGCCAGGCCTAGGGACCCTACCTTTGCACAAATTTCATGCACCGGGCCTCTTGTATTATATAAGTTTCAAATGTACAATTCTGTGATACATCATCTGTACATTGCATTGTGTGCCCACCACCCAAAGTCAAATAATCTTCTGTCACCTTATATTTGGCTCCCTTTATACTTTACTAACCCTCCATCCCCTTTCCCACTGGTAACCACCATACTGTAGTCTGTGTCTATGAGTTTGGTAAAATTAACCCTGCAGTGATTGGGGTACTTGCCTAATGGTCCTGGAGAGTGGTAGTCTTGTAAGGCAATGGTTGGGTGGGGCTTAGCAAATTGCTAAAACAAAAACAACAAAATAAGAAATTGGAAAGTTTTCAGCCAATACTTTAACCCTGAGTCAAGACAGCATTTGTGAAATATTATTTTAATTATATTACACCACTGTGATTGTTGAAGCGTTAGAGCTTGAACCCAAGGAACTGTCATTTTCCTATGCTTTGACTTGGAATTCTATGTATATGGGGGTATCAAGACCTTTGTTGAAAAGGAGGTGCTTATATTCTCTTGTCTTTTTGGATTCCAAACTTTTCCCACCTGCTCCATTTTTACCAGTGATACCTCATCTCAGTGTATCAGGGTACATATCATTTTTTAATTGTTCATTTCTCCTGCTTCCTGTAATTGCTTGCCTTCTCTTCCTAATGTATTTAAGGCCTTTCCATTCCTATGGCTGCCATCTTAGCTCAGGCCTGAATTGTCTCAGAATTATTTTAACAATGCTTTAAGCCACTTAATCTATCAGTAGTCCAGGGTTCAGCAAAGTAGGACCTGCCGGCCAAATCCAGGCCACTGCCTCCTTTTGAAAATAAAGTCTTGTTGGAACATGGCCATACCTATTTTTTTAATGTATTGTCTAATGCTGATTTTATGGTAAGAGGGCAGAGTAGAGTAGTTGCAACAGACTTTCTGGCCTACAAAACCTAAAATATTTGACAACTTCTATGTCCAGCAGAAGACACTAAATATCAATTCAATATTCTGATCATGCCCATCTAGGAAGTAAGAAGAGGAGAGAAGGGCACTGACAGTTGTTGAGCACTCCATGCAAACAAACTAAAGGGCTGGGCACTTTGCATAAGTAAAACGCCAGTCTCTAAACTCAGGGGAGTAGGAAATGCAACTTCCCTTATTTTTCTGAAACTTAAATGTAATTTCAAGTATGAATTCCTATTCTTTGGATGTCAGAAACTTAATCTCAGACCATTAGTTTCCCCCCTCTTTTCCTGCCTTGGGATTTTAACTGTGCTCTGAATGAGGGGAAGTGTGCAGTGCTGAGATGGTAGACAGGCTATGCTGAAACTGTTCACTGTCAACGTCACTTCTGCCAGGTACTTCACTCACTCAGGAAGGTCTTGCTAAAATTGTTTCTTTTTAAAAATATATATATTTTATTGATTTCAGAGAAGAAGGGAGAGGGAGAGAAAGAAACATCAATGATGAGAGAGAATCATTGATTGGCTGCCTCCTGCATACCCCCTGCTGGGGATTGAGCCCACAACCCTGGGCATGTGTCCTTGACTGGAATCGAACCTGGGACCTTTCAGTCCGCAGGCTGACGCTCTATCCACTGAGCAAAACCAGCTAGGGCTAAAATTGTTTCTTGTCCCATTCTTTGGATATGCCTTTCTTTGCATCTTCCCTGACACTCTGGGTTTACAGAAAACGTGATACATGTCTATCTGGTGCTAGGGTGAAAGGACCTCTGTGAGGATGTTGGAGACCTCATCTCTTTCCATGTCACTGCAGGTAGAAGCAATGCTTCTACTGCTCTTAGGCCACACTCAGTGACAGGAACTTAGTGGGGCTGCGTAAGGCCTTTTCTTCTCCAGAAAAACTTCTCAACCATTTCTCCACAGGATCTTGTGGCTGCCTGGCGAATGAGACATAGGCCTCAAATCCTAGAAACCTATCCTTCCAAGAGCTCAGCCTTGGTTGGGTCCCCATTGAGGGCTCTACTTTCCCAGAATTGCACATCTAGTCAATTTGTGTTTGTCTAGTTTTCCTTCATTGTCCAACCTGGAGGTTTTTATTTAAGCACTAGGGGCCCAGTGCATGAATTCGTGCACCTTGCAAGGAACTGTGGGCCTTGAGGCTGCAGTGGTCACAGGGGTGGGTCTTGGCCCATCCTCTGCACCCCTGCCTGGCCCCTCCCACTGCGGCCCCTGGTCCCCTGTTTGCCAGCAGCCCAACTCCCACCACTGCCGCTGCTCCCAAGCACTGATGGTGCTGGCCCCACTCGCACCCACTGATGGTGTGGAGCGATTGGGGCCGGCGCCCACAGTGGGAGCGAGCAGCAGCTGCTGCCCCAATTGACCCTCAGGAGCATGGGGAGGTAGAGAAGCCCTCAGGGACAAATGGGGCTGGAAACCACCACTCACACCTGCTGACAGCACCGAGCGATCGGGACTGGTGCTGGGCGCCAGCAGCAGGTGTAAGTGGCAGCTCAGGCACTGGCTGTGGGTGCGAGTGGGGCCGGCGCTGGGAGTGGGTGCAAGCAGTGGCTGCCAGCCCTGATTGCCCCTCAGGAGTAGGGGGAGGTGGAGAAGCCCTGATGGGTGATTGGGGCCGGCAGCTGCCGCTCACACCCACTAATGGTGCTGAGTAATCAGGGCTGGCGCTGGCCCGCCTGCAGCAGGTGTGAGCGCCGGACAGGACCACGATGCACCGGAGGCAAAGAATTTTCAGTAACCATCAGATGCCCTGATGACAGCGACCGGCACCCAGCCTTGGTCTGGCACCCCCACTCACCTGCTCCATCATTCTGCCACAGCTGATGCCCGCCATGTTTCACGCTCCCCCCTGGTGGTCAGCACACATCATTGCAACTGATTGTTCGGTTGTTCCGCTATTCATTCTATTTGCTTATTAAGGTTTTATATATATAGATAAGTTTAGGCCTTGGGGACAGGGAAAGGAAAGTTTGCTCCTACCCACCACATACTTTTTCAAATTGATGATATATATACATGACTTCTTTCCCTTCCTTGCTGAACTTTAGACTCCCCAAACTCAAAACCCAAGAGTTGACTCCTGTTTACTCATTTTGCTGTCTCATGAACATCCTTGAGGCAATGGACACACATTGATGAGAGTTTATAGTAATGCAGGGAAAGCTATGGATTAATATTTTATAATATTCCCCCCATATATCCCCCCTCTGCCCACATATTATCTAATTTGAGATTTTTATGATAGCACAAACAGGTAGAGATTTCTGCTTCTGTTATAGAGATGAAGAAATAGATCTAAATGAATTAAGCTGTTGAATAAGAATATGATTTCAGGTCTGATGGCCCCCAAATGAGGTTGTTGTTTTTTTGTGTTGTATTTATATTGCACTGCAGCATGAATTTTACACTACATTTTGGCTCTAACATCTTTATTCTACTCTTCTGCCCTGTTTAAAGTCCACTTTGTAGATTACTCATCTTCCTTTGGTTGTAATGATTTTATAGCTTATAGGACTATATATATTAGAGGTTACAAATTAAAAATGTAAACTAAACAACTGTATACTTTTATTTGTTCATTTACTCATAAATCAAATATTTACTGGCCATAGAGTGCAAAGTAGTGTGCTAAGCCCTGTGACTCTAGGACTTAGATCTAAGACATTATACAATCATGGGGGTATATAATATAGGAAGAGATAAGGATATTTAAATAGCCTTCACTCTCACAAGATACATTGATAATAGAGTTAAATCAACGTGCAATAAATTTGAACCACACTGTCATTTCATTTAATTTGCCTGAGGGATCAGAGAAGGTTTTGCAGAAGAAGTAACATCTGAGTTGAGTCTTATATGATGTGTAAAACTTTAAATGTATGAGTAAGGTATAGGAAAGCCTTCCAACCTCTGGGTATTGCCTAAGCAGAAACACTAAGTAGAATAAGCACATGATCTAGTGCTGGGTTGGAAAATAGATTGGCATGTCAAACTCCAGAGTGACAGGAGGGATATAGTAGGATATAAGCCTCTAAACATAAATTGGGATCTGAATATTGAGAACTTTTAATGTCTTGGTAAGGAGTATGAACATTATTCCTATGTAATTGGAAACCACCAATAACTTCTAATGAGGGGAGTACCATTACCAACATATTTGGTATTTTTGGCATTTATTTTGTAGGGGGAGAGAAGGGAATGCAAATCAGTGGTTAAAATTCACCCTTGTAATTATTTATATATTTGAGTCCACTGTGTGTATTATTCATGTTCTTGATTAACAGGGGCAAAAGAAAGTTGACTTGTGGGTGTGAGAATGTGGTGGAGTAGAGATTCTGACTTTTGCCTGTTTAGATGTCCCTTGTAGATGTGTGCTCATTAGTTGAGAGGTGTTTGTATTTCTGTTCCTTTCATAAGTTTTTGTTGGTTTGCCATTGGTAATAATGGATGTGTCAGAGTAAATATGTCTCAACTGCCTGAGAGAGGAATGTTTGCCTGCTATAGAATATCACAACATATTTTTTGAGATGATATAACTTTTCTTATGAACCCTAGGCTTGTTATCAAGATCTGGCCTTTGACTACATGTTCTCTTTCAGGTAAAGGATGGAACACAGAAGTTGGACAGTCTGTTCAATGCTTCTATGATTCTGGTTCTATTTTTGTTCATAAGTTTATGTTGTTCATTATATTCCATAAATGAGTGAGATCATGTGATGTTTATCTTTCTCTGACTGGCTTTAATGTTCTCTTCAAGGCAAGACCTTTCAAAACCTTCTCTCATATTACCTATACAGGTCAAGAACAATTGGTTTGTTCTGCAGCACAGTTACAAATCTGTTTCATTGTAGAAGTAACAGAGGGGAAAAGGAGGCGTTTAAATGCAAAAATGGTCAATTTCTACCTGTAACTTCATTATTTAAAATTAGAAGAAATATGTTTTCTTACTCTGGATTGTATAAGTAAGACTTGGTTTTATTTCTTGATTCATTTAATTTATTTGATTGGTTGATTTATTTAAAAAACAAAAACAAAACACAACGTTGGCCATATACCATATGTTGGGTGTTGGGTTGGATGGTAAGGTGAAGAGGGAGTATAAAGCTCAATCTAAGGGATATATAATTGAATCTTAAAATAAAGGTTGGATTGTGTATTGAAGATATCACCTAATCGACAAAAAGCGAAGTACTATGCTATGGAGGATACACAAGTATATCAAAAAAGGCATATATAATTGAATGAAACATGTTCAGAAAATGTTAATTAATCACATAAGTAGAAACTGAGAGTGGAAATAATATATTTTTTGAGAGGTCAGAAGAAGGGAGCTTTCTTTGGACTTCGTTGACCAGGGAATGCCCGTGAAGCAGGAGGTAGGATTTGGCTAGTGTTAACATGACATCTACCACTTCACTCGCTTGTCTTATCACTCGTAAACAATTTCAGTCCATTCAAGCAACTGTTTAAATAGTGGTATGAGATGGTTAAATATAAAAAATATTTAAATGCATTGTTATAGTCTGATTAGTTATTAAGATAATTTCTCATAAACTCCTTTAGAGATGAGAAAATTAGTTATGGGTGAACATAGTCCATTAATTATTTCATGTACATGAAGAACTCCAGGGAATGCCATGGCTTCATAACATAGCCCCAGAGTGTTAAATTTTGCATTTGATTTTCTGAATTTGTCAAAGATTAGTAAAATCGGATGACTCCCTATTGACTATGCATCTGAAGCAGCTACCGTGTGTTGTTTATTTCCCTGGAGAATGAGCGTTCTATAACATCCTGCTTTTAGTCAAATTATGCCTCTTTCTCCCCAAAGACTTTCACATGAAAGTGGATTAGACAAACAGTAGGAATTCATAGAGACAGGCCTCTGGGAATAGAGAAATTTCCCTATATTGCTTTAAAGATTATTTTTAATTATGGAATATTTAAAATGTGCAGAAAAGCATAGAAAATAATCTAATAAAGACCATGGGTCCTTTACCTAGATTTAATAGATGTTAGCATTTTGCCATATTTTTTTTGACTCAGATCTCTCTCTTTTTAAAGAGGTAGAATAATTATTGTATCACTTCTTCCTGCCTATCTCCAGAAGTAGCTGCTGTTTTGAAGTTGGACTATATAATTTCCATAAATACTTCCATCTTTAATGTCTATGTAGGTATCAAGAAACAAAATCTACTGTTATTTGTGTGTTTTATGATTTTACATAAAGGACAGCGAGTTTATATATTACTGCACCTTTCTTTTCGAGATCAGTAATTATGTTTCTGAGACTTTACCATATTGATGCATGTACACCTAGTATACTCATGTTAATTGTTGTATAGTATTTCATAGTCTGATTCAATCATGCTTTATTTAGGCTCTTTTCATTTGTTTTCTATCACTAGGCTGTGTTTGCACATGTGTATGCTTCTTTGGGGAGAACACCTGCATGTGAAATTGATGCGTCATGACTTCGTGTTGTCTCCACTGCCAAAAGTCAGAACATTGTGATGGCTCCAAGACCGAAGTTCATTTCTTGCTCACACAATAGTCAAGAGCAGGTGCTTATGTCAGTGGATGCTCCTCCCCAGTGGGGGACCTCAGGGACTCAGCTTCTTTCCTACTGTGTCTGCAACTTCCCCCAGACTCTTCATGGACTGCTGTAGCTAGGGAAAGTGGAGGAGGAACATTTACCCTCCTAAAAACTCTAGGTTGGAATTGGCACAAACCACTTCTATTCTTTACAGAGGGGCAACTGATTCATTATTTATGCACACCCTGTGGGCAGTTATCCTTACTTTGGAAGTCACTCACAGTAGGGGTTGTCTTTAGCTCCTTATCCTGGAAAACATTTCTGTTCAGCTTCCACACTCTGGCCTGGATTATTATGGCTGATAAAATTGCCCTAGATTTCTTCTTCGTGGGCCAAGGTGGAGTCTGTGCAATCACAAATACATTGTGCTGTATCTGGATTAATACCATAGAACAAATAGAGATTCATACCAAAACATGAGAAACCAATCTTTTTTTCTAAGGTAGATCCTGATGATTTATGTGGTTTTACTCAGTTGGTTGGGTCTCGGACCTGGAGGTCGGGAGGCATGGCTGAGGTCAGTACTGCAGGTTGACATCATCCCATTGCTAGAGTCCAATTGATAGTCGCCTTGATTAAATGCTGACCAAGGCAAATTGACAAATTTGGTCCCAGCCTCAGCTGGTAAGATTTGTCAGAGTGATTAACTCAGTGGGGTATGCTGAAAAATTGCCAAAAGTCAAGATTATGTAGAAGAGAGGGTTGATGTTGGAACTTATTTATCTGTGGATCTCTGACATTTCTACAGAACCTGCAAGCAGATACACTGACTATCTTTGTTCTTGACAAGAGTTTCCTATCATGAATATCTCTGTGGAGCAAAGGGCAGAGATATTCATTATAAAATAATTAGTTATCTTAAGCCTAGGATTCCACTCCTTTAACTCAGATCACTGCATGTGCAGGTGTCATCTTGTCCTATTCAAATCCACCTGTGGAAACCAGGGCTCAGGGAACTGGCACAATAAAATGTTGAGACTCTGGTTCTCCTTATTATTCTGAGTAATAAAGACCTTTGTCTTTGTGCCAGGAATCTAATTTCTTCTGCCAGATTCCATGATACTGTGGAAATAGGGTAAAATCCCAGCTTCTTCAAAGTTCTTGACCATTGAGAAAATAAAGATAACACAACTTGAATGATCTTGGTTTAGGCACTTAACCACTATGGGTCTGTTTTTCTATATATTTTATAAATAAAAGGATTTGAGTTAGACCAGATTACTGTTAAGGCCCTTGGGGGTCTGAAGAACTATGATTCTATGATTCTATGGGGCAAAGTCTAAGTCCCTTGCTCAGCACAACCTTACCAGAATAGGCGTTCAAGAGACACTGTTGATTCTGGTCAACACCTTTGGCTACTTCTCCTTGGCACTTTACACTTTATTCTCCTCTGTCCTGATATGTTATGCCTTCATTTCTAAGGGAATAAGTAAATGGTAAATTCCACAGAGAAAGTTTGACAAACCATCATTTTGAAAAAGGCAGTTCCACAGTTGAAAACATAGAGGACATTTTATTTTTATTTATTTTTATTTAATTATTTATTGTTTAAAGTATTACATAAGTCTCCTTTTTTTTTAAATTTCTTTATTGATTAAGGTGTCACATATTTGTCCTCATCCCCCCATTCCCATCCCACACCCCTCCCCACGGATGCCCCAACCCCTGTTGAACTTAACCATTGGTTAGGCTCATATGCATGCACACAAGTCCTTTGGTTGATCTCTCCCCCCTCCTCCCACCCTCCCCTATCCTCCCTCTGAGGTCCGATAGTCTGATCGATGCCTCCTTGTTTCTGGTTCTGTTCTTGTTCAACAGTCTATGTTGTTCATCATTTCCCCTAGATGAGCGAGATCATGTGTCACTTGATACTTGATACTTATAAGAACTGAATGTGAGACGAGCAATAATAGTTATGCTGACAGGCAAATGAATCAGTCTGTAGTGAGTTTCTTTCTGGACCAACAGTTCTTTTGAGACCCAATTTCAATGTCCACCAGTTCTTTATGTGTACATGTTGGCACTGACCCCTCAGCTCTGGATGGTGGACAAATGGTGGTAATGCAGGTCCGACTCCCTGTGGTTTGGTCTCGGCCGGACCCAGGGGCACGGCTTCACCCGGACTCAGGGGCACGTGGCCTCACCCAGACCCAGGGGGCGCGTGGCCTCACCTGGACCCGGGACCCAGCCTCACCCGGATCCAGGGGCACACGGCCTCACCCGGACCCGGGATCCAGCTTCACCCGGACCCAGGGGCACGTGGCCTCACCCGGGCCTGGGACCCAGCCTCACCCGGATCCAGGGACACACGGCCTCACCCAGACCCAGGATCTAGCTTCCCCCGGATCCAGGGGCACACGGCCTCACCCGGATCCAGGGGTGCGGCCTCACCTGGACCTGGGACCCAGCCTCACCCAGACCCAGAGGCTCGTGGCCTCACCCGGATCCAGGGGCGTGTGGCCTCACCCAGATCCAGGGGCAAACGCCCTACCTGGACCCAGGGTCGTGTGGCCTCACCCGGGCCCGGAACCCAGCCTGACCCGGATCCAGGGGCACACGGCCTCACCCGGACCCGGGATCCGACTTCACTCGGATCTAGAGGCGCGTGGCCTCACCCGGACCCAGGGGCGCGTGGCCTCACCCGGGCCTGGACCCAGCCTCACCCGTTTCCTTTTTCCCCCATTGACCTCTTCCTGGCCAGCCCCAACCCCCAGCCCATGCCCTCATCCCCCTACTGTCTGTGTCCATTGGTTATGCTTATGTGCATGCATACAAGTCCTTTGGTTGATCTTTTACTCCTTCACCCCCCGCCTTCACTCATAAGTTGGACTGTCTGTTCAATGCTTCTATGATTCTGGTTCTATTTTTGCTCATCAGTTTATGTTATTCATTATATTCCATAAATGAGTGAGATCATGTGATGTTTATTTTTCTCTGACTGGCTTACTTCGCTTAGCATAATGCTCTCTAGTTCCATCCATGCTGTTGCAAATGGTAAGAATTCCTTCTTTTTGACAGCAGCATAGTATTCCATTGTGTAGGTGTACTGCAGTTTTTTAATCCACTCATCTGCTGATGGGCACTTAAGCTGTTTCCAAATCTTAGCTATGGTGAATTGTGCTATGAACATAGGGGTGTATATATCCTTTCTGATTGGTGTTTCTGTTTTCTTGGGATATATTCCTAGAAGTGGGATCACTGGGTCAAATGGGAGTTCCATTTATAGTTTTTTGAGGAAACTCCAGTTGGTGGTCTAGTTTCGTTTTGTTGCATGTATCTGTCCAATTTTCCCAACACCATTTATTGAAGAGACTGTCTTGAGTCTATTGTATGCGTTTGCCTCCTTTGTCAAATATCAATTGAGCATAATGGCTTGGGTCGATTTCTGGGTTCTCTGTTCTGTTCCATTTGTCTATATGTCTGTACTTGTGCCAATACCAGGTAGTTTTGAGAACAGTTGCTTTGTAGTATAGCTTGATATCTATTGTGATCCCTCCAACTTTGTTCCTTATAGAGGGCATTTTAAATCTCTAATTTAGTTAGTGATTTAAGGAAAACCTATCTCTGGCATGGCTTCTGTTTCAGTAGACAGCAAATCAAGGCTGTTCTTCCCATCCTGGCTTGTTTGAGGATCCTCAAAGCAGTAGGAATTTTCATTTCATCGCTCACCCAAGAAACAGAAAAGATCGGGAAGCTGAGCAAAAGGGCACTAAGTCAAGAGACTTAACTAGGTGACTTTATTTGTTTTGAATATCAAATGTGTTGTTTTTCTTGTTGTTGAACCTTTGTACTGCTGAACTTGGTTGCTAAGGATTATGTTTTTCATGTAGGATTCTGTGTGGCTTGACAGGATGGTAGAGTGTAGAGAGAGTCCTGAGTTGAAAAATGGTCAGGAGAGATCTGGATTTTGCAGAGTTCTGAGGCATGGCTGTGACTAAGGTGTTTGCCCTTTGCACCTGAAATTATTCTTTAACTCAAATAATATTGCTCATGTACATGACAGGGGGTGAGGGGTCCAATGTTGACAAGGGCTTGATTGATAGTGCAGAGGCTCAGACCTGGAACAGTGACAGAACCCAATGCAGGGAGGAGCCACAGCCCAGGCTGAAGGAGTCCCAGTGCTGCAAATTTGCTCTCCTAGCTCACTTCCCTAATCTTTACATTCAAGCCCTAGACTCAGCATCTGCAAATCAACATACTCATTTATTTACTGCTGCTTTTCTGGAACATTGAGCAGCACTGGTGTACAAATACCTATTGCTATCTCTGAGGCCAGTGCTAGGAAGAAACTCCCATTCTTCTTGGCCCTGCAGTCTTTCACACCTGAGCATCACATGCATATTTTCTAACAAGAGATGCTACAGGATCCTTACCAACTCTGTGATGCTCTTAAATATCCTTGGAATGCTGCTGCTACCTTTTGACACAGTATTTTTCTCCCCTGTATGAGGTGCATTTTCTTCTGCATTTTCAAGGCCTGCAATTCTCAAACTTAAAAAAAAAAAGTAAGATTAGTTATCAAAGGAAGTTGCTTTTTTCTTACGACAATGATCCACAAAGGTATCTGATTAAATTAACCACAAATTTCAGAGCACAAGCAGTGCCCTGTTTAATCTTCAATTTCCTTATGCAACAGGAGTGATAGGAACACTTTTCTCCCTTCCTATTACATTGGGTTACTTCCTGTTGCTGGTTCTGAAAACACATGTCTCATCAATGGTTGTGAGTAGAGATCAGGGTTGTATATCTTTGAGAACATTTGTTACATATAAAATAAGATATGAGAGAAAAGAGGAATATGTCCTGGGTAGAAGCAACTATTTCATATTTTCACAATCACATTTTCTCAGAAACACAGAATATCCAAATAGTCAATACATGAAAAGGTAGCATTATTTCTGCTTTTGTTCCTGCCCTCCTCACTTCACTGTATTTTTCCTTACCTAGTTGATTTTTTTTCATTTCAGTACCGTACTTGTACTTCACCTTGTCCTCCTCTCTTTCCCCTTCTCTCTGAATTTATTAATAAAATAATCTATCTTTACCAAGTAGGCAGTGCCATCACCACAAATCCTGCGGCTTCTCAGACTGACTATGAAGTAAACCTCTTTGAGAAGCCTCAAAATGGTGACTGGTTGCATAAAATAGATTGTGCCTGTCTGGAGCACCCTGGAAATTGTTGTATTCCACTTATTACCTGTCTCTGAAATGAAAATATCAAGATTGTTTATCTTTGAAATGTTCCTCTCCAGACTATGAGGTTGAAAACTTAATAGTATCATGAATTCAGTTTAAAACAACTAACTATTTGTTCAAGATATTCTCTCTCCAATACTATACCTTGGAAATGTCCTCAATAATGGTATATATATTTAGTGCTGTTTTTATTACACTAATTTATTGAGGCCAAAAGTGTACCTGAGTCTGGGAGGGGCAGGAAGGCAGGGAGAGAGGGAGTGAGAGGGATAGGAAAAGAGAGAAAGAGAAAGATATATTTTCTTAGCTATTGTAAGACCTCAGAGGGAAGACAGGGGAGAGTGGGTAAGAGATCAACCAAAGGACTTGTCTGCGTGCATATGAGCATAACCAATGGACACAGATACTAAGGGGATGAAGGTGTTGGGCGGTGGGAGTAGCCGGGGAGAGGTCAATGGAGGAAAAGGAGATATACTTTAATCAATAAAGAGTAAAAATAAGAGATTTTCTTTTTAATGGGTTATAATCTAAACAACTGCCTGAAGATGAAAGAATTTTAGAAATGTGACTTGCTCTTTAGTTTTTGTCTTTCTCACATATATATTGCCTTAGTGAAGGTGTCATCATTACTTTGATTATTACACTTTATATCCTCTAACACTAAGACTTAAAGACAGATGGATTTAAGGCTGCTCCCTTATTTTTCTCTTCTTAAAGAAGTGATCAGAAGTGCAAACAAAAGTTGAATCTGTTTTTTACCAGTGGCTCTCATCTGGGGACAAACTCCTCATATGCTCAAGGGGTATTTGGGTAATGCCTACTGACACTCTTGGTTGTCACAGCTGTGTGAGAGGGGCTGTTACTGGCACCCAGCTGGTAGAGAATGGAGATGCTACTAAACATCCTACAATGTATAGTGGAACTCCAACAACATAGTGTGGTCCATTCCTAATGGCAATAGTGCTGAGGTGGAGAAGCCCTGATTTACACTAACTAGACCTGGTGGCACGAGGTGAGGGAAGGCAACATAGAAGGTGGAAGGGAAATAAAAACCAATTGGGGAATTATTGCAGGCTTGATAGCCCCTTTCACATATGTCATTTCTTTCACTTACTCCTCATAAAACTTCCAGTAAATAAGTATAATCGTTCTTGCTTTTACTTTTTTCTTCAATCAAAGGAGGGGGCCAAGACCCAGAGAAGTTAAATGATATACTTGAAATCACTTGACTCAACAAGCACAATTTAAAGCCATGATTTTCCTATTTCCTCTTCTTGGGAGCAGGGAGACAATGATTCAATTCAAGTCTCAGACTGGAGATAATGGAGGTTGAACTGGTATGTTTTATCAAAGATTTATACATATGGATGCTCAGATTTATATCAAATAACCAAACGACTGCATTTCTAGGATGGTTTTAAGTTTAAGTACTTGTAAGACTTTTGTTTGTATGCTAATGTTTTGTTTAGGAAAATATGGCCATTCCTCCTTAAAAAAATACTTAAGAAACTTCACAAGTACCTTAGGCTATGATGTGTGATATGTTACATAAAAGGGGTCTAGACAAAAGAGAGTGTGCCTTTGGTCATGAATTAAGAACCCACACATATCAGGACTTCCAGAATGAAAAATTATTGTTCATCAGTTTAGCATAAATGTCTTATCAAAAGAACTGGATTATCTTTTTCTCTGGCTATTTTGAAGAATAAACTCAAAATGGATAAAAAACTTAAATGTAAGAAATGAAACCATAAAAGTCCTAGAAGAAACCATAGGTACCAAAATATCAGACATCTCTCATAGCAATATGTTTACCGATACATTTCCTAGGACAATGGAAATTAAGGAGAAAATAAACAAATGGGACTACATAAAAATAAAAAGCTTCTGCATCGCAAAAGAAACCATCATCAAAATAACAAGATACCCAACTACACGGGAAAATATATTTGTCAAAGATACATCTGAAAAGAGGTTAATCTCCAAAATATATAGGGAACATATACACCTTAACAAAAGGAAGACAAACAATCCAATTAAAAAATGAGCAAAGGACCTAAATAGACACTTCTCTAAAATGGACATTCAGAAGGCCAAGAGACATATGAAAAAATGCTCACAATCACTTATCATTTGAGAGATGAATCAAAATTACAATGCGATATCACCTCATACTTGTCTGAATGGCTACCATCAACAAATCAACAAATGACAAGTGTTGACAAGGTTGTGGAGAAAAGGGAAACCTGGTATTTTGCTGGTGGGAATGCAGACTGGTGCAGCCACTGTGAAAAACTGTATGGAGTTTCCTTAAGAAATTAAAAATGGGCCCTAACCACTTTGGCTCAGTGGATAGAGTGTCGGCCTGTGGACTGAAAGGTCCCAGGTTCCATTCCTGTCAAGGGCATGTACCTTGGTTGCGGGCACATCCCCAGTAGGAGGTGTGCAGGAGGCAGCTGATCTATGTTTCTCTCTCATCGATGTTTCTAACTCTCTATCCCCCTCCCTTCCTCTCTGTAAAAAAAACAATAAAATATATTTAAAAAAAAAATTAAAAATGAAACTCTCATTTGGCCCAATCATCCCACTTCTAGGAATATAGCCTAAGAAATCTGAAACACTCATCAGAAAGGATATATGTGCCCCTGTGTTCATAGCAGCAAAATTTACAATAACTGAGACTTGGAAACAGCCTAAGTGCCCATCAGCAGATGAGTGGGTAAAAAAACTATGCTACATTTACACAATGGAATACTATGTGGCAATAAAAAAGAAAGAACTCTTACCATTTGCAATAGCATGGATGAACCTGGAGAGTGTTATGCTGAGCAAAATAAGCCAGTCAGATAAAGGTAAGTATCACATGATCTCACTTGTAGGTGGAATCTAATGAACCAAATAATCTGACGATCAAAAATAGAGCCAGAGTCATAGAAGCATGAACAGACTGTTGAACCACAGATGGAAGGCAGGGGAGGGAGAGTGGGAAGAGATCAACCAATGAACTTGTATGCATATATGTATAACCATAACCTCTGGACACAGACAACAGGGTGGTAAGGGCTGGGGGTGGGGAGATGGGAGTGGGCTGGAAGAGGTTAATGGGGGAAAAAGGAGGCTCTATGTAATATTTTCAACAATAAAGATTAAAAGGAAAAAATATAAAATGTATATTTATTTATTGGAATAATTTAGTACTTTCTTCCTTGATCCCTATAATGAATTAGGGTTTCTCTTTATGGTCACATTTTTGATCAAAAGAAAATTGTGGGGTAAAAAAATTTCACCTAGCCCTGCCAGCATGGCTCAGTGGTTGAGTGTTGACCTATGAACCAGAAGGTCACGGTTTGATTTCTGGTCAGGATATATGTCTGAGTTGCGAATGGATCCCCAGTGTGGGGTGATCCACAGTGTGGGGTGTGCAGGAGGCAGTTGATCAATGATTCTCTGTCATGTTTCTATCTCTCTCTCCCTCTCCCTTCCTCTCTGAAATCAATAAAAATATTTTTCAAAAAATTCCTCTTATACCACTTCTTTGGCCACAATTAAGCTAAATGACAAGTGACAGTGGGAAGTCATTCCTTCTCATTGACCTCTGACTTTCTAGAGTAGAACACTCAGGAGTATGGCCTGGGCCTTTATATGTTCTACAGGTTCCACAGGAGACTTCATATTAGTAAGCACAGTGCTTTGAGTTTAGCACTATGTTATAACTTCTTCTTGTTGTTTATAGTTGTCTTGGTGGTTGCCCAACTTACCTGGTATTGAGCCAACGTGGATCCCAATCCTAATCTACCTTTGCTAGACTTAGGGGCTGTTTTCCCAATGTCATGAATAGACATGGCTACAAATAATTATTGAAAGCATCAAGTCATTGCTATAGGAAAATAGTACAAATATTTCAAGTAGGATTTTAAAATTCTGAATATTCAACCTCTGTGAGTTTCACGTTCTTAATTGGGAAAATGGAGATGACAGTAAAATCCGCCCTTCTTTTATGACTTTAAGGATAAAATGAAGTAGTCTATAAAACTACTTAATAAATTGAAAAAAATGAAGGATAGAATATTGTTGGTATTTTTTAAATTTTTATTTATTTTTTTACTATTTGACATTTTGTTTTACTTACCATTTTTGACTACTTGGGTCTTTGAACTTGACCTTTAGTTTTAGAGAATCATTGTAAATCTCTCTATATATTTTAAACAAAGTTCATTACTTGATGCAGGAATCCTACAATAGAGACTTCTGATGCTGAGTATGTAGGCCTAATTAGCCCAATGGACCTGTGTTGTTTAACTCACTAATTATTTAACTATTATTTTAAAAAATTAGTTGCCATACTTAAAAATCAAGAGATTCTTGTATAAATTTGAAAATCTAATTTATGTTGAGAAACCAGAATACTTACCCCAGGCAACTATCTGCTCTAGCTGAATAACCTTGTCTAGATCCTGTAGGCATTCACCCATATTCTATAACAGAAATTCTGAAAGTGTGATCCATAACTAGCAGAGTTTGCATCACCTGGAAATTTGTTAGAAATGTAAATTTTAGGGCCTTACTCCAGACCTACCAAATCAAAAACTCTGGAATTGTGGCCCAGCAATCTGTTTATCAAGCCTTCTCAGTATTCAGATACACTCCAGAGTTTGAGAACCATGCCAGTCAATAGGGCCAATGACTTCTTTCTGAACTTGTCTAGTGTTAGGTATCACACTTTTCCTTCTAATTATCATAGAGTCCTTCCTTTTGTTGAGCCACATTTTGTTTTACTGTCACTTTCACCATTGTTGGCTTTTCCTTTCTTTGCTCTTTTTGGACTTGAGATAGCTAAGAAAACCAATGTATTTGTTGTCCTTAACATTTTCAACAAATAGCAGCGATTTGTGGTGACAGGCTCTCTTGACCTTAAGCTGATAGAGCTCTTGTCACTTCTTTGAAGCCATCCTTGTCTTAGTTCTGTCTGTGCTCACATCCTTAATAAATCTGAATTCCTCCTCTTTCAAAACTCAGCAATTGTAAGCAGCATCAGAAGGAATACAAATTTGTGCCTTTATTTTGACATTTTTTCTAACATTGATTAGATAATTTCTGATTTGTTTTATTGTTCTGTACTAGAGTGTGAAAAATTCTAGAGATTTCATTGGTGTTTCCTCATCAAGGGAAATTTTCTAGTATAAAAACTGTTATAATAAGAAACCAATATTCTTATGAGATTTGTAAATTAAATTTTCTTTCCAGCTTTTGTTTAATATATTCAGTGTCACCTTGTAAGGCAACTGAGATAATTTTGTGTATCCTATCAATTTGTTTTTTGTTTGACATCTGTGTTTGTTTAAATAGCTTTCAGAAGTGGAGAATTCTGTTGCCAATTAATGTTGATGCTTTTGAGTTAGAGAAAAGAGTATACTTATAAGTGAAAGTTTTGTTTTTAAGTTGGATTTTATTGTGGTTGAGTGTTTTCCAAATATTCGCTGACTTTATTGAATACTCCAGTTGGGTAACAAAATCACAGGTGTTCAAAGCAGTGGGGCTCAGATATAATTTTTATTTATAGGAAATTCTGCTCTTGAACAGGAGGTTTATTGAAAATATATGAAAAAAATATCTTCAAGTAATTGGATAAGTGTATATTTTCTTGTGGAGGTAAAATCTTGGGCTAAAGCAGCTATTCAAACAACTTTAACAAGGACATTATTAAGGATACTAGAGTCCCAGTGCAGGAAATTTGTGCACGGGAGGGGGCCTGTCCCTCAGCCCAGCCTGCACCCTCTCCAATCTGGGATCCCTCTCATAATCCAGTACTGCTGGCTCCTAACTGCTCGTCTGCCTGCATGCTTGATTACCCCTAACCACTTTTGCCTGTCAGCCTGATCACCCCCTAACCACTCCCCTGCCAGCCTGAGTGATGCCTAACTGCTCCCCTGCTGACCCAATTGCCCCTAACTGCCCTCCCGTGCCAGCCTTGTCACCCCTAACTGCCCTCCCCTGCTGGTCTGGTCACCCCCAACTGCCCTCCCCCTGTTGGCCTGGTTGCCCCCAACTGGCCTCCCCTGCTGGCCCTGTCACCCCTACCTGCCCTCCCCTGCAGGCCTGATCACCCCCAACTGCCCTTCCTTGCAGGCCTGGTCCCTCCCAACTTCCCTCCCCTGCCGGCCATCTTGTGGTGACCATCTTTGACCACATGGGGGCGGCCATCTTGTGTTGGAGTGATGGTCAATTTGCATATTACCTCTTTATTAAATAGGATTGTCTATCAAATAGTAACTTCTGATTTCTGATTGTGCAGATTGGCTGAAGAATTACCTAGGCACCTTATTAAATATATTCATTCACTAGCTCTGTGATGGGGACTGAGAAGATTAAAAATCCCAGGTGATTTTTAATATGTAAATGGGTTTGGGAACCACTATGCTAATTCATTCATAATCTCCTCTATGAATATACAGAAGAGGAAATTTCTCATCCATAGAACATAGACAATGTCCTCTCTCTCTCTCTCTCTCTCTTATACACACACGTACATAATAATATATATTTTGTTTTAACATACCTCACATTTTTTTTTTCAGTCTGATGTTTTTCCTCTCATTTAATTTATACTTTATGGTACTTATACATTTTTTGAAGCCAGAATAAATCACTTTTAGTATAAGGCATAGTATAAATAAATATAACTGTAGCCAAAAGACTGTCATTAATGGAGCTATTTTAGGGAATATTATTTTGTAATCCTGAATTAACTACTGCTGCACTTAGTACTCTGTTTTCCATATGCAGTACTTCTATGACAGCAAACCAAGTTAGGGAAAACAACCATGGTCCTATAATATAAAATTATATATTCTACATTCCACTTTAGAGGCTTTATAATATACATTATAGCTAGAGACTCTGAAGAGACCTATAATAAGGACATTTAAAAGTTTTTAACCCAACATTTTTTAAACTTTTAAAAAACCAAATACTCTCTCTCTTTCCCCAGCACATAGATTAGCATTTCCAGAATAGTATTTTATATGGGAAATACTGTATTATTTCTATGTGTGCAAGTGTTGAATGTCAATGTGGATGAAACTAGGAAAACTATTGTGTTGTTGAGTAGAAATGATCATGTGTAGCTAGTGGAAATAAACTTAGATAAGGGAGTAAACTTTAGGAAAAGTGTGCTGGTCAATTGGCACTTGTGATGAAGAAGATATAATAATAAGAAAAAAACTACTGGATATTTGTATTCTTGCAATTGCAGAAAGGAAGGCACTAAAAACACACATTTGAGGTACAACCAAGTAAAGCTGAGATACTAGCTGACCTGCAATAAGGTTCCATCTTCCAGGTGTTCATGGCACTATACTAAGGTGTTATGCAAATAAAGTAGTTAATTGAAGTGAAGCAACCTCCAATAGTAGGGGGAGAATGTGAAAAGGAGTCTGAGAAGATATTTGGGTGAGTTTATGTCTCAGAGGATAAAATCATAAAGTGAAGAATTTGTATGTGTATGAAAGAATTCAACTTGCTTTGAGAATGTGGTATATCCCTAGATTTTTCTGACAATCTTCATCAGAGCATGAATAAATTAAATGTTTCATGTGTCCACACTACCTCACTTTTTCTAATTGGATAGCTGGGGGAACAATGAGAACTAGTTTTATTCTACAGAAATTTTACTCTGTTGAAGGAAATGTTTTATGTTGAATCTTGTTAATTGGTCATTCGGTCACTCCAACTTACAGTCTACTTTAAATCATGGTAAATATTACCTTTATCTTTGAATGGACAAAAGTTAAAGACAGCAGGTGAGAAACAAATGTAATAAAATTCAGTCTGGAAATGCCTGATGCATAAAGGTATAACTTAAATGAGACATGGAAATAAATATTGAGACTAGTACCTAAATCATTTAAGGTGGACCTATTGAGAGACGGGCATGAACTTAGAAGACTCAATACAGTCTATGCATAGGAAACTGTTCATGGGAGAACTTCATAAATATTGTAAGAAGGTGATATTCTTGTCATGTCACTGAGAGAAAGACCAGTCAATGCAAATTCTGTGGTCCAAGGAGGTGAGTGGACTGAAACAGCTTTAGTAATCACTTGCAAGGCAACTTAAACGATTAACATCTCAAGATGATAAATTCCATGATTTCTGTTTTATTATAAAGTTGATTACCTAAACCAGTGATTTTCAACCTTTTTCATCTCATGGTGCACATAAGCTAATTACTGAAATTCTGGGCATACCAAATATATATATATATATTGCCGATATAACAAAAAATTATTTATTTGAAGCGGATGGTTATTGTTGTGTTGGCTGTTGTCATTTTTTATTTGACAATCTAAGGGAAAAGAGGTCAGTGCCCTGACTAAATATTCAGGTATTGCATGTTTTAAAAATTCTTGTGGCACACCAGTTGAAAATTGTTGACTTAAACACATTCTCCTTGATGGGCAGCCACATTTATTAACTGGACTTTTTTTTTTTTTCTGTCAGCCATTCATTTCTAAATGAGAAAATACAGTTCATTTGATATCGCTCTATCAGCTTATCTCTGTTTATATTAAATTTCTTGTAAAATCTTATGCAAATTGTATTTTTCTTTTTAACATGACTATCTGCCTTTGCTTTTACTGGGCATGAAATTCTTTGGGGTTTTATTATTCATTTATTTGGCATATGATATTCAGGAAACGTCATGAGAAACTTATATAAGAAAAAACCAATTTTACTCATTTTACAAATACTTATATTTTCTTCTAACTTGTATTTTGCTTGTGCTACTTTAAATTATTATGGTATTTTTCTTTCATGATTTGGGAAGAGTAGAGATTTAACATAATATTTAGGTAGATCAAACAAAATATTTTTAAATCTGTTTTTTTGGGGGAGCAGTTAGGACATTCAAGTTCTACTCTCTGCAAATTTCAATCATACAAAATAGTGTTATCAACAAAGTGTATCATGTCATACATTAGATATTCAGAATTATTCATATTATAACTAAAAGTTTGAACCCTTTTACCAACCTCTCCTTATTCCCCTCATCTCCCAGATCCTGACACTGGCAACCACTTTTCCATTTTCTGTTTCTATGTGTTGAACTTTCTAAAAAATTATATATATAAGTGTATAAGTGATACTATTAAATATTTGGCTTTCTTTTGTTCTCTCTCTTTTTCTCTTGCTTATTTCTTTTTAAAAATATATTTTTATTGATTTCAGAGAGGAAGGGAGAGGGAGAGAGAGAGAGAGAATCATCAACGATGAGAGAGAATCATCAATAGGCTGCCTCCTGCACGCCCCGCACTGGGGATCAAGCCCACAACCCAGACATGTGCCCTTGACTGGAATCAAACCCAGGAGCCTTCAGTCCGCAGGCTGATGCTCTATCCACTGAGCCAAACCAGCTAAGGCTCTCTCACTTATTTTAATTAGTGTAATGCCCTCTAGGTTCATCCACATTGTCACAAATTATAAGATTTCTTCCTTTTTTTTTAAATGTTGAATAATATTCCTATATATATTGCACATATATATAATATTCTATTATGTAGATCAGGGGTGGGAAACTTTTTTCTGCCAAGAGCCATTTGGGCATTTATAACATCATTCACAGGCCACACAAAATTATCAACTTAAAAATTAGCCTCCTATATTCGGTCAAACATTTAATCACCTCACCCCTAATGCCTTGGCAGGTCCACACCAAATGATACCATGGGCCTTGTCTGTATGGCTCTCAGGCCAAAAGTCCCCCACCCTTGATTTAGATGGATAGATATGGATATCACATTTTCTTTTTTTACTAATTTATTGAAGGACACGTAAGGTGTTTTTGTACCTTGGCTATTGTGAATATTGTTGCTATGAACTTGGGATAACAGATACCTCATTGAGGTAATGATTTCATTTCCTTTGGATATATATCTTGAAGTAGAATTTCTAGGTTCTATTTTTAGTTTCTTGAGGAAACTCCATACTGTTTTTCATAGTGGTTGGACTAGTTTATATTTCCACCAACAGTGGGCAAGTATTGCTTTTCTTCAAATTCTTTTTTTTTTTTTTTTTGGCCAGTATTTGTTCTCTGTTGTCTTTTTTTATACTAATTTTCCTGACAGGTGTGAGGAGATATCTCATTGTGGTGTGGCTTGCATTTCCCTGATTATTATTTGTGGTGGATACCTTTTCATATATCTGTTGTCCAGTTGTGTATTTCTTTTAGAAAAATGCCTGTTCAAGTCCTCAGCTCATTATTTTATTGGATTATTTGTTTTTGTGCTATTGAGTTGCATGAGTTCCTTGTATAGTTTGGAAATAAACTCCTTATTGGATATGTGGTTTGCTAATATTTTCTGCCATTCTGTGGGTTGCCTTTATAATTTGTTGTTGGTTTTTATTGCTGCACTAAAGCTTTTTAGTTTGTTGTAGTCTCACTTGTTTGTTTTTGCTTGTGCTGCCTTTGCTTCTGATGTCAAATAAAAAAAAAAATCATTGCCAAGACCAATGTCAAGTTGCTTATCCCCTATGATTTCTTCTAAGAGTTCTGCATTTCAGGTCATATGTTCAAGTCTTTAATCCACTTTGAGTTGATTTTTGTATAGGTTGTATGATAGTGATCCAGTTTTATTCTTTTATATGTGGCTGTCTGGTTTTACTAACAGCATTTATTGAATACTAGAGGCCCGGTGCACGAAATTCGTGCACAGGGGGCAGCGGGGAGGGTGTCCCTCAGCCTGGTCTGCACCCTCTCCAATCTGGACCCCTCGTGGGATAACCAGCAGTTGGACATTCCTCTCACAATTCAGAACTGCTGGCTCCTAACCATTCGCCTGCCTGCCTGATTGCCCCTAACTGCTTCTGCCTGCCAGCCTGATTGTCCCTAACTGCCCCCCTTCTGGCTTGATTGCCCCTAACCACCTCTGCCTCGTCCCGCACCCGGTACCCAGGATTTCCTCCTCCAGCCGACCACAGGCATCCTGGATCTGGGCTTCCCTCCCTCTGGTCAGCCATAGGCGCCCAGGCTGGCTGCAGCCTCAGGGGATGGAGGGCAGGTGGCTTCGCCTGTGCTGCAGCCGCAAGTGCTGGCGCCCAGGACCACAGGGTGGGCGGCTTCTCTGTCTCCCAGGCCACAGCCAGCCACCAGTGCTGGTGCCCTGGACTGCAGGGTGGGCAGCTTCTCCATCTACCAGGCTGTAGCCAGCTGCAGGTGCTGGCACCTGGACCGCAGGCGGGCGGCTTCTCCATCTTCCCTCAGATGCAGTGGGGGCGACTTCTCTGTCTGGCTGTGGCCTGGGATCATAGGGCAGGTGCCTTCTTCATCTCCCGGGCTGTAGCCAGCCTCAGGTACTGGGGCCCAGTTTCTCCATCTCCCTCAGGATGTGGGGTGGGTGGACATGGGAAGGGCAGCTTCTCCAGCTGGCTGTAGCCTGGGATCATGGGGCAGGCGGCTTCTTCATCTCCCAGGTCGCATTGACTCTCAGGCGCTGGGGCCCGATTTCTCAGTCTCCCCCAGGACGTGGGGCGGGCGGACATGGGGCAGGCGGCTTCTCCAGCTGGCTGTAGCCTGGGATCACGGGGCAGGCGGCTTCTTCATCTCCGAGGCTGCAGCCAGCCTCAGGCGCTGGGACCAGTTTCTCCAGGACGTGAGGTGAGCGGCTTCTCCAGCTGGCTGCGGCCTGGGATCACGGGGCAGGCGGCTTCTTGGTCTCCATGGCTGCACCCAGCCTCAGGCGCTGGGGCCCAGTTTCTCCATCTCCCCAGGACGTTGGGCAGGCAGACATGAGGCTTCTCCAGCTGGCTGCAGCCGGGGATCACCGGGCAGGCGGTTTCTTGGTCTCCGTGGCTGCAGCCAGCCTCAGGCACTGATACCTGACTTTCTCCGACTCCCACAGGCCTGGAGCGGCTGGGGGGCGGTTCTGCCGCCATGTTTTTGGTTTAATTTGCATACTCACTCTGATTGGCTGTGAGCATAGCGAAGGTGCGGTCAATTTACATGTTTCTCTATTATTAGGTAAGATACTATCCTTTCCCAATTGTATATTCTTGGCTCCTTTGTAAAAAATTAATTGAACACATATGCATGAATTTATTTCTAATCTCTCTATTTTGATGTATTGATCTATATGTCTGTTTTTGTGCCAATACCATACTGTTTTGATTGCTATAGCTTTGCAATAGAGTTTGGAGTCAAGAGGTGTGAAGCCTCCAGTTTTGCTCTCTTTTTTTTCTTCAATTGCCTTGGCTATTCAGAATGTTTTGTGGTTCCATATAAATTTTAGGACTTTTTTATTTTTGTGAAAAATGCCAATGGAATCTTGATAATATTGTATAAGATCTCTAGATTGCTTTGAGTAGTATGAGCATTTTAACAATATTAATTATTTGAATCCATGAACATGAAGTATTTTTTTGTCTTTGTTCTCTTCAATTTCTTATATCAATGTCTTATAGTTTTCAGTATACAAATCTTTCACCTCTTTGGTTAATTTATCCCTAAATATTAATGTTGATGCTATTATAAATAAAATTGTTTTAATTTATTTTTCTGATAGTTTGTTGTTGGTATATATAAATGCAAATGATTTGGTATATTGATTTAGCATTGTGCAAGTTTACTGAAATTGTTTATCAGTTCTAACAGTTTTTTGATGGAGTCTTTAAAATTATCTATATATTATATTATGTCATGTGCAAATAGAGACAATTTTACTACTTTTTTTCTGGTGCGAATGCCTTTTATTTATTTATCTTGTATAACTTCTCTGGATAGGACTTCCATCATTATGTTGAATAAAAGTGGTGAGAGTGGACATTCTTGTTTGTTCCTGTTCTTAGAAGAACAGTTCTTAGGAGCCTCCTATATCGCCATCTTCAAAGTGTCAAACTGTATTCTTCTACATAAAAACATTACTCATTGAAAAAACATTTCTTAAAATCACCTTAGTTACCTTACTAGCCTGAAGCCATTAGTAATAACCTTTAATATTTGCCAACATCATAATTCTTATATGAAACTGGAATTATATATAGTTCCAGCTTTAAAATGAAGAAAATTGAAGAGCTTAGTTTATTGATTATTGAAAGATTTGTCCAGTGTGAGAACTGGGGTTGTGGTGTTGGGTTAACTCTCTTAGCAGTATGATGCTACTTCTCTGTCTCTTACACACTCAGGAACAAAGCAGGAGTTGTAAAGAGAGGGAATGTGAGTGTCTTGGAGAGAAGCATGACCTGGATCCTTGAAAATCCAATTTCTAATAGTAATAGTAAGAAATACCAATCAAGCACCTCAACAATTTCAACATGCTATGGCTGCTTGCTGTATCTTAGCTCATTTAATCTTCATAGTGACCCTTTAAAATGGTGCTATTTTTCTACTTTATAGGAAACCAAGTCCCAGAGTTTAAATAACTTTCTTAAGGCCACGCATATAGCAAGCGACAGGACTACAATTCAGATCCAGAATGTTGCGTTGGCTGTAATGCTCTATTCTTATTCCTCCTACTCTCTTCTTTGCAGGAGCCAGAAAAGAAATGGGGGTAAAATAACTATTGGTCATTCATAGGCCTCCTCAGGGACTCAGGTTGATGGGCTGCATGTCACTTCCAACTCAGTGGACACTCAATGGGAAGAACAGGAACAAGGTAATATGGCCTGTAGAGCTTAGTCACGGACCCAAGTGATGGGCTACATGTCACTTCCAGTCGCAACTCAATGGGAAGAACCAGTCATATGGTCCCATGCAACCACAGGAAAAGCAAGAAACACAATCCTACAAGTGCCTGGAAAGAAAGGAAAAAGGAATAGGGTCAAGCAGTCTAATGACAACCAGAGTGCTGCTGGAGTTGGTTTCCTTTAACCAGTGGAATGTCAATTTCCCCCTCACTGGTACAATTTCCCCCCTCCCCTGGCTATTTAGTTTGAGATGTGTAACTTTGTTTCCCAGCACAGATTGTCCTTGTCTCTATCCCAGGTCTAGCTACTTGTGTGCTGACAGGTGAATTCCCTGACCTCTCCAGGCCTACTTTTATCAACCATAAAATAAATAGTTGGGTTAAGAGACCTTTAAGAGACCTGCCAAATGAAAAATTTTATGACTTCATTTAAAGGCAAAATAAATCTTTCTCCTCTGATTATCTTGCACTGACCAGGCAGGTAACATACGCTATATGTGGCTGTAGAAACATAATCCAGCAATAAATGGAGAGATAAGCAGCTGAGAGATACTGGTGCTGAGCTAGGATAGAGATTAAGGATAAACTACTAAGGTGGACCTCAGGTTCCAAACCAAGAGGTTAAAGACCAGTAAGAAAAAGTGAGGAAATGATCAAATCTAGGATTCTCTGACTTTATTTTATTTATTTTTAATGTATTGATTATTTTGTGCCTATTTAAGATAAACCATTTCATGCATATATGAATACACACACACACACATATATTTAAAGGAAAACACTTAATGGTTAACTTCAAAGTTCAAGCGGAGTCCCTTTTTATGATGTCAGCAAAATAAATGGACTATGTCTCATGGTTTTCTCTGTATGATCATGATTATTACAAATGTTTCTCACCTAGTGCAAAGGTAACCAAACCACAACATGGGATTTCTGAAGGTTGAATTACCTCCCATCAGTTGAATTAGAAAAACTGAACAGATTGGTGACCTCAGTGTCTTAGTAAAACATGCTTCCAAGAACTCAGACCATTCTCATTGTTCTAACCTGAATTTTCAACTAGTACATCCTCCTCCTATGGCTTCCTGAAGTAAACACATTTGTTCGTTCGCTCATGTATGTGGAATCAGTGAAGTGAGGAAAGGCCAGAGCAAATGCATGGGCTTAACGTGCCACAACCAGGGCAGCAGGCTTTAGACAAAGGCCTCATTGTTGGTAACAGAACCTGAGGAGGAAACAGCCTCTAGGCCCTGCAAAATGGCTATAGACACCAGCAAAGAAAAGGCTCCATTTCTGTGTATTTATCTACTCAGATCTCTACATGGTCTCCTTCCTCTGCCTCCTCACATGGTAATTTTTCTAATCAGTCACTACTTGCAAAGAACCTGCCTGAGATTAAGCTTACATGAAGACATCAGAGGTGAGAAATGGAGAGAAATTTCTGATGAGACAGCCTGAGAATCGTCGTCCAGATCTGCGCTAAGGCCTGAAGCTGTTTCATACTCCTTTTTTCTAAATTGCTCCTCTCTCTGCTTCTCTCCAATCTTCGCTTACTTGAAAATCCAAGCAAAACTTTAGTTTTCTTAGGGGGATTGATTGTAGACTGATGTCAGGAGGAAAACATTCATACAAGCTCTGAGATGGTTGGTTTCATATGTTAACTTGGCTAGGCTATCGCACCCAGTTATTGAATTCAACATGAATCTAGGAGTTACTGCGAAGGTATTTTGTGGATATGGTTAGCATCTACAATAAGCTGACTTTAAATACAGGTGATTACCCCCGGGTAATGGGGACATGCCTCATGTAGTCCGTTAAAAGTGCTTAAGAACAAAACCTGAGGTTTCCTGAAGGAGGAAGAGCTTGTGCCTCAGACTACAACATCCGCTCCTCAGAGCCTCTGACCAGCCCCACCGGTGTAGGCTTGCTTCTCTCACTAGTTCAAGTGAACTCTTCAATTTTCCTTCATGTTGTAGCTCAAAGGATGGTGTTGCCTGTTTCTGCCTGTTCAAACTGGCTGTCACCTGCCGTGAATTAGGGGCATCTACTGAGAGAGGATTCAGAGTAACCCTGGGTCTGATTTAGAGCTGAAAGTGCCAGAAACCAGTGGCTATCTACTAAATGCAGGGAAACCCTCCAGGTTCACAGCAGTTCCTCCGGACATGGCAGGTTGTTGTTGTCACTGATCCCATCATTGTTTTGCTGTGGTCGTTGGTGTCACTGTGTGTGTTGCTAGGTGCCGTCTTGTACTCAGGAAACTGCGAAGGGGCCGCTGCCTGTGTTACGTGGCCTATGTTAGCTAACATGTGTATTATGTTGGGAAAAATTCCCTAAAACGGATCCCAGTTATGCTGTTGATTTTTAAATCTTTCATCTGCATCCTCTAGCCAGGCTGTATTCTCCCTAGAATGAAGTAAAATATGGTTTATGCTTCAGTCACATATGTAACGACATGCACACCACTCCACCTCTTTAGCTCCTTTTATATCTAGGCACTGAGATTATCTTTTTCTTCTTGGAAATCCTAGGAATTGACCTCAGAGAATACATAAATTGCGAAGTACCTCCATTTTTATATAGCATTTATATCATTCCTATTCTTTCCCCTCAAGAAAGTATAAAATTACACATCCTAAAATGGAATCTGTGTAGCAGTTTGTTATCTTTTTAAATATTTAGCAGTACACCATGCTTAGTTTTTATATTTCATTCTTTAATAATGTGTTTTATAAGAGGCTATCAAGGAGCTTCTTTTCATTTTTATAGTAGGCCTCAAATTCTGGGAGGGCTTATGTTTATTCTTTTGCCTGCTGCTTGTTTGAATTCTTCCCCTAGGGCAGAAGTAGCATTTATGATCAGCCACCACACTGTGCAGCAGTAGTGAGGAAGGATGGGAGATGACTTAGGGATGTTTGGAATAATCCTTTGTCAGTGACAACTGAAAAGATATATCAGACTCCTTTGCATGGTTAGTTATGGAGAGTTCATATCCACAAAAGAGTTAATATATGTAGCTTGATGAGCACAATTCCTGACAATAGCAGATGCCCCAAAGATGTTAGTTGTCTTCTGTGTCTATCATTCTGTGTCTATCAGAGTCTCTAGAGATATAGAATCAATAGGACACACACACACACACACACACACACACACTGTGTGTGTGTGTGTGTGTGTGTGTGTGTGTGTGTGGTTGGCTCCCATGATTGTGGGGACTGGCAAGTTTGGGACAGGCCAGCAGTCTAGAACCAGGTAAGAGTTGATGTTGCAGTTTTGAGTTCATAGGCTGGGCCTCACGCTGGAACCCTTGGCCAGATTTCCATGTTACAGTCTTGGGGCAGAATCCCTTCTTCACCAGGAAAGATTAGTTTTTGTTCACAAGGCCTTCATTGGATTGGATGAGCTTCATCTACATTATTAAACGTAATCTCTTTTACCTAAAGTCCACTGCTTATAGATGTTAGTCACATCTATAAAATATCTTCACAGTGACATCTAGAATAGTGTTTGACCAAATACCTGAGCACCTTAGACTAGCCAAGTCCACACCTAAAATTAATCATCACACCTTCCTTTCACACTCCTCCTTTCCCAGTGTGAAAGGGAATAGGTCTGTATCTGGGCACCAGATATCCTTTCCTATCCGACTCAATTTCATTCCCTCACCTAATGCATTCAATAAGCACAGACAGCAAGAAGCTTTGGGAACAGGGTAGTGCACATTTTTTTTTAGTAAGAAAAAGAAAGGAGGATTTGTATTGGTTGGGGAAGTTAGGGCAGGAGAAGGAGAGGTAAGAGCATTCCAAAGATGAGGCCATCACCCTCCTGGTTTTGCCTAGTTCTTCATGTCACTCCATTTTACAGTGGTAATGGGACCAGTGGGTTGGAGGAACAGAAAAAAGGGACTGGGTTCCCTCAATAGCCAATGTTAGAGGAGGTCCCTGCCACAACATGGGGAGTGGAGACAGGTCTCCTGGATCCTCTGCACACATCATCTGTGAGTTCCCATGAAATGCCCAGATTCTTCTTTGGTATAGCAGTGTAGACATGGAGTAGGGTCCTCTCTGAGTCCAGATGGAGGATGGGCATAATTGTAACATAGAAGAGAGCGGAATTCATTCTCTAGATACAGGAGAATGGACTTGAATGAAACAAAAGAGTTCATCTTGTGTTGGTGGTAAAGTTGCTTAACCTTTCAGCTGCACTAAGTATTTAGATATGTAGGAGGATAATAATATCAACCCCAACCTAGTTAGTAGGGCAAATGAGTTAAAATTGTAATATGCTTTTAAATTTATGTCAATCAGTGAATTCAAAGCACAGCAGTATAATTAGAAACTCGCAATTATTCATAGAATATCCTTGTGGGCAAAATTAATGCATATTGGAAATTTTAGCACTTATTTAGCCTGGTTCAAATGAGTTGATTTCTCTATTTTGAGCATGATGGGCTACCTACACATAAGGTACATTTCCTTTAGGGATGGAATGTTCTGCTACTTCAGAAACTTGGTACCCATCTTTCTTGGGTCAAGGTCACCACATTAAATCAGCCATCTTGGGAGTGGCTTGGGAGGTCTCCTAGGTGCAACTTGTCAAGGGAGAATACAAAAGACTGCTCTCTAGCAGGCTGACTTGGCCGCTGCATTTTTAGATCATGCCACTTCATTGTATACGTTTGTAAGGCCCATTTTGCTATTATGAACATTTATTTTTATTGTGGAAAGGTTAACTTTCTTAATGCTCATTTATTTTGAGCAATACAGAATGGAGGTCTATCCCTTTTCAGGCCTAGAACTCTGAGACAGAAGCCCTCCCTCCCCTCCCCCCCTGCCCCGCCATTCCCGATTTCCTGCATTGGTGTTCACAAAAAAGGATATAAATGACTTAAATGTTTCCTGGATTATTTACATAAGAGGCAATGATACAATGTGGTAATAATGAGGGCAATGAATTTTGGAAGCTGGAAAGGCAGCTCCATAAGTCATCTGTGGAAGACTGAGCACTGCATTTTTGCATTGTTAGGCTGATATTTGTTTAATGTGATTTTTCAGAAAAAGTTATCAGAAAAGCCTCCACTGTAAGCAGGAATATGACCTCCAAGTGGCATTTAAGAGAAATGTAATGGTGCTATTTGATATAGTGTAGGTTATATCTTTGGCAGTGATCCAATTTTTCCAGTCTTTATGCACTAGGGAGTAAAATTATTGCCTCATAAAACAAGAGAAATGTCCAGTTATTTCTTAAGTAGGACCCTATTAACTTTACCACTGTCACCAGTTCCTTCCACAACATTAAAATCTTTCATCCTTGTGGCAGGGAGGATGTTACATACCCAGATGCAGTGATCCAGGGACAATTATTTGGAAAATATACATTTCCTTGAAAGGCCTAATTTTGAAAGAATTAATTCTTAAAATGATGTTCCAATGAATCATGGGATTCATAACAACATTTTTCTTTGAAAACCTTTAGCCTAAATCAAAACTATCAGCCAGAATTGACAATTCTCAGGGGGAAAGGGGTGTGGGGGGTGCAGGAAGAGACTGGACAAAAATCGTACACCTATGGATGAGGATAGTGGGGGGGCGGTAAGGGTAGAGGGTGGGATGGGAACCGGGTGGAGGGGAGCTATGGGGGAAAAAGAGAAACAATTGTATTAATCTGAACAATAAAGATTTATTAAATTTAAAAAACACACACAAAACTATCAGCCAGGATATAAAAAGTGAGTCTTAATGTTAAGGAAAATTTATCAAAAGAGAGTTATAGTATTGAAATGCATTGCAATGTTTCACCATAACAGCATTGAATTAAAGTTTCATTTATTTGGGAAATCTGCATATTTCTACCTGAATATTGCCATTGTGTAGCATAAGTCATGCTGAGAGTCATAGTCTCATTTCTACTTGATAGGCAAATAAAAACGCTGTTCTTGCCCATGATGTCTAGATGAGAATGAATTGAACACATTTGGAGATATATGACAGTTCCTACAGAAGGACAGAGAGGGTGATTTAGACTTGGTTGCATTCTGCCTTGGTTACACATTGTCAAAAACTGTATAGATTTAATCAAGGGTGATGTTAGTCTCCCATACACATCGTCTATTCCATCTGGCTCTTAGGGTTGAGCCTCTAATAACCAAACATGTGTATCCATTTTCAAATTTCTTTGTATCCATTTCTAATTGTTTCTTAGCTAGGATTCTTGCATTCAGCCAAACTGAGTCTGGTGCTTGCGCAGCCAGCTGAATTTAGTGAGGCTGCAAGTCACAGAGAGGTTCTTCCAGGAGTAGACTCGGAGACCAGGACTTGGGTGATTCTAGGAGGCATAAATGAGGTGGTGAGGAGAGTAAGACAGGGGAGAAAGAAAAGCCAATAAAGTGTATGCTAAAGAATAGAGCATCTCTTTGGATACCTGTGTCTCACATACACTGGAGTCCACCAAGAAAACTAGAGAAACTGTTTTAGAATTGTCCCCTAGAAGGACAGAAATGGTTCCTCAGTGGAGATTGTCCACAAGGGCGCTTGTGCTCCACAGTACTGAGTTGTGCCTGTGCTCAGGGGCAGAGGGAGGCCTCAGACAGAGAAGCAGAGAGACACAGGCTCTTGTGGCGGGGGGCGGGAGGGAGGATGCTTCTCTTAGCCAGGCTGTAGGCAAATCCAGGGATAAGGTAAGGATATGGGAAAGGGTGCCAAAAATATCTGCTATGAACTGTAAACTTGAAAATAGTGCTTTGGAAGAGTCCAGGGCTACTTCTTTCACATAAAAGAAATTCAGAAGTAGACAATCCATGGCTTTTTTTTTTTTTTTTTTGCATTCAGCCAAATTGGAACTCTTCATAATTTTCAGATGCCAAAGTTCTTTCCAGTCCACTGTTAGCTGTCTCCACAGTGGATTTGTCTTCAAGATCCAAAATGACAGCTATATCTCTAGTGATCATATCCACATCTCAGGTGGTGAAATTTAGGATGGGACAAAGAAATCCTGTAGACTTCCCTTTTGAGGAGATATTCTTGAAATACAACAAAATATTTCTATCTATATCTCATTAGCCAGAACTTAGTTACATGTTATATCCTGCTGTAAGATGTTCTCAGAAATGCAGCTTTGATTACAGGTGGCCAAATGTCTAACTAAAACTGTTGGTTCAGCTGCTATTAATGAGGGATAGATTAGGATATTAGCATCTAATTATCTACAAATTGTAGGATCTTCATCAATCACAGTGAACATTGCTCTATAAGCAAGAGAAAGAGTAGAAGTAAGTAGAGTGGAATTGTATAAACTACATAATGTCTCTGAAATTACTATGTCATATTCCTTTGTTAAGGGTGATTTCTTCACAAAACTTCAGATACTGATGTTGTTCACAAAAGTAACCATGAATGATTTTATTTGAATGAAAGAATTAATTTAACTGTATGTTGCCTGGTTGTTTTGATAGTGTATGCACAATTATAATACCACTGACAATAGTGATTGTCTTAGTCTGCTAAGGCTGCCATAACAAAACATTACAGACTTGGTGACTCAACAACAAAAATGTATTTCTCACAGCTCTGGAGGTTGGGAGTTGAGAATCAAAGTGCTGGCAGATTCATTTTTCCCCCGAGGCCTCCCTTCTCGGCTTGCAGTTGGTTCTCCCTGTGTTTTCATATGGCCTTTTCTTTGTGTGAGCACCTCTACTTGTGTTTTTCTAAGGACACCAGTCTTATTGGATTAGGGCCCCACCCTTGTTATCTGACTTAATCTTTTTAAAAATGTATCTTTATTGTTGAAAGTATTACAGATGTCTCCTGTGTGTGTGTGTGTGTGTGTGTGTGTGTGTGTGTGTGTGTTTTCTCATTGACCCCTCTCTACCCCGTACCCACCACCCTCCCAGGCCTTTATCACTCTGTTGTCTGTGTCCATAGGTTATGCATATATGCATAAAAGTTATTTGGTTAATCATTCCCCTCCCACTCCCCTAACCCTGCCTTCCCTCTGAAATTCACCAGTCTGTTCCATGCTTCGATGTCTGTGGTTCTATTTTATTCATGTTTATTTTGTTCATTAGATTCCATGTATTAGTGAGATCATGTGGTACTTATTTTTCTCTGACTGGCTTATTTCACTTAGCATAATACTCTTCAGGTCCATCCATGCTATTGCAAATGGTAAGAGTTCTTTCTTTTTTACAGCTGTGTAGTATTCCACTGTGTAAATGTACCACAGCTTTTTTATCCACTCATCTGCTGATGGGCACTTGGGCTGTCTCCAAATCTTAGCTATTATAATACAAAATTAACACCAGAAATCTATGACCTTTTTATATACCAATAATGAACTCTCAGAAAGAAAAACAACCTCATTTACCATTGCAACAACAAAAAAAATTAAGATACTCAAGAATAAACTTAACCAAGGAGGTAAAAGACATATCCTTGGAAAACTACAGGATGTTGAAAAAAAGAGATGGAGGAAGTTATAAACAAGTGGAAGAATATGCCTGACTTAATCTTAATTACCTCTTTCAAAGTGTTATCTCCAAATATAGTCACCTTGGGAGTTAGGGCTTCAACACATAAATTTGGTAGGGCACACAATTCAGACTATAACAATGATAATAATAATATTTATGTGGTGTTTCCTATGTATTGGACCTGATTCTAAGTGTTTTATGGAGATTAATTTATTCAACCTACATAATAACACTGAATATGAAATTATATTCCTTATTTTATGAAGAATAAAATAAATTTAGGGAAATTAAAGCATGCCCAAATTTGCATGGGAATAAGTGAGGTCAGCAGGCTGGTGATGTGACACAGAAGACAGGGAGTACCACATGGGAGAGATGGACAAGTGCTATGGGTGATCACACAGGGAGAAGTAACTACTAGTTCTAGGTAATGTTGGGGGTGTTCTTTGAAGGAGCCCTACAAAGTAGACTCCTTATCTCTGTCCTGAACAAAGGGAGATGGAAATCTAAAAATGTCAAGTAGGGACTAAAATATCCCTTTATTGATAGAAGCTGTGGATGATGTGGCTTAAGGTGCACTAGATAAATGAATAAGCTAGTGGAACTAGGCAAACTTGGCCATCCAATCACAGCACACTGGGCCAGGCCAGGCCTCCCCCTTGTATAGGAGGAAGTATCTGGGGGAGCTGTGAGGAGTCTGCTGCTTATAGTTTGAAGCTCCTAAGAGGAAGAATGCTGGTGGAACCAAATTGAGTAAGCCTGTTACCATTTTTTCAGATCTAATTATTAGGTGTCTCCTACTCCTCAGTTGTTAGAGACAGTAAAAAGAGGAGATAGCTTAGGAAAAGCCCAGGACATTTCTCTCTCTCTCAAAAAATAGATCCAGAAACACAGAAGCATTGAATAGACCTTCAAACCTCAGAGAGAAGTCAGGGGAGGTTGGAGGGGATGGGGAAGAGACCAACCAAAGAACCTGTATGCATATAAGCATAACCAATGGACATAGACAATAGGGGGTGAAGGCCTTCGCTGGGGGCAGGGACAGGCTGGGAGAGAACAATGGGGGATAAAAGGGACATATGTAATACTTTCAACAATAAGTGTTAAATAATCTATACTAATAATAGAGGAATATGCAAATTGTCCATCACAGTAATAGTAATGACCAAACATTACTGCGTGGGGTGACCAGGCCGGCAGGGGGGTTAGTGAGGGATGACCAAATGACTGAACAGAAGGCTGTGTGGGGTGACCAGGACAGCAGGGGGGGGGGCAGTTGTGGGCAACCAGGCCGGTGAGGGGGGCAGTTGGGGGCAACCAGACCGGCAGGAGTGGGCAGTAAGGGGCGACCAGGTTGGCAGGGGGGCAGTTAAGGGTGACCAGGCAGGCTGGCAGGCAGAGGCGGTTAGGAGTGATCAGGCTGGCAGGGGAGGCAGTTAGGGGCAATCAGGCAGGCAGGCAGGTGAGCAGTTAGGAGCCAGCAGTTTCGGATTGTGAGAGGGATGTCTGACTGCTGGGATCAGGCCTAAATCAGCAGTCGGACATCCCCCAAGGGATCCCAGATTGGAGAGGGTGCAGGCTGGGCTGAGGGGACTCCCCCCATGCACAAATTTCATGCACCAGGCCTCTAGTAATAATAATAAAAGACTATGATGAATATCATTAACAACTGATCAATAAACTATTTGTCCTATTTCTTCAACTAGAGTTGAAACATAGAAATGAAAAAAAGTAAACATTTTCTAACTCTTCAGAAGAATAAAACCCACTGCCAACAAGTTTAGCCACCTTTGCCTCCTCAGGACCCCGGACTTCACTCACCCATCTCCAGTGTTTGAGGTCTACAGAGGCTAGCCAGAATGGAGATGTGAGGCATTTATCCAGAAAAATGAAGGAAATTTTTTTTCTTTCCCCCAAAATTAACTGTGTAAAGAAAAATTACATAATTGGCATTGTTCTAGACAGTGTCCTCACTGAGGATTTACTTTGTGAAGATAGAGCTGGCTCTGGTTTCTCCAATGCTTACAACTCCACATTTGTGCAAATGTAAGAGTAGAGTTTTAAATTTGTGTATGTGTCAAATTGAGATTCTCAGATTTTTTCCAATTAATTCCTCTTCTCTAGCACATTTTGCAAATAGAATGTGATAAGGCTTAGTTATTTTGTTATTTGATTCTAACTAGCTAATCTAAATTATTCTGCTCCAAATAAATTTTGAAGGCTTTTTAATTTTGTAATTGAAATATTTGGTTGGGATGTTAACCTAGCTTAAATAAATTAGGTATCTGACAAATTTTTCCTACTCTCAGTACTGCATAGATGCAATGTTATTGGGTAACATAGGAGTATTCAGACCTTCAAATAGATTTTTGTTTCATTTGCTTTTCATTTATTCAGATAATTTAAGAGGAATAAAACCAATTTCCTTTCTTTCTCTCTTTTTTTCCCTTTTATTTCTTTTTAAAAAAGGGATATCTGGATTATACTGATAAGATAAAAATATGTATTAAACTCTTAAAATATTTCAAGAGCATCATTTGAAATCAGGATACTGAAAAACTCACTCTTTTGAATGTTTATTCTTTGTTTTGAGATTTTACTATGTTTAATATATGTTTATTACTTTTTCTTTAAAATGTTTCTCTTAGAATTACATTATTAGAAATTTTTTTTGAAATTATGGTTTATGGTTACTTATTACTCATTCATTTATACAAATGTGAGGTGTTTTATACATGCTTTTTTTTCTAAATAAAAATAATATTTTACTTCAATCTGTAAAATTAGCAGTAAATTTTTGGGCAACGTTATTACCAAAATAGTCTTTCTATAACTGCGTTTCTGTTTGCTCTCAGTATTATCAGGACTGGTATCCACAGAGTTTAGTAAATTTTAACTTTACACTTTAAGTCCAATCTTTTTCACTCAGGACCAATTTCTCTGTTATTTGGATTACTGATTTTGAAAACTTGGAGCAAAAAATGTTCTTAAAAGTGGGCTCTTTCAACTGAAATGTTGATTTTATGTGTGTTGTCTCTTAGACTTCCATAATGATTTTTAGCAGAAGGATTTGAAAGCAAGTGAAGAGACTGAAGTGGCTTTTACTTGTGAGGCTTGGGGTAGAGAGTCTTCCAAACACAATTCTCTTTCTTCTCCTGCATGTGAATTTGGTGCTGATGAAAGGGGTCATGCATATAACAATTGGCTCCGTAAAGAGTTTTCTGGAAAATAGATGATGTATGGGTTGAAATTCCACTTCTTACCTTGCAATTTACTTCTGATGTGAGAGATTTTCACTTCATAGAGCAAAGGAACTGTTTTCTGTGAGTGACTAGATTCTTGAAAACTTTAGCTAAAGCTTTCAGAAAACATGTGCAATGCTTGAAAGTGGTGGTTGAAAGTAACAGACTGAACTTCGGGAGCTACACATACTCAGAATCTTCTCATATATATGACTAAAGCTATTTCTTCTAAAGTGCATGCTAAATATATTCAAAATACACTGTTAACATGCACATATATTCACTTGTTATTTTAAAAAATTTAATTTTGAGTGAGAAAGTAGTTAGTCAAATATCTCTGATGAACAACTTTGATTTAAGGCATTTTCATGTTTGTACCACAATCTGAAAATCAGGATGACTTTGGTTTAGAAAGAGATAGAAAATGGTTAAGAGCCCTTATCTTCCTACCCTGAAAATATTTGTGGTTAAGGAGATTTTAGTACCTAGAATTGATGTTCTTAAGGTTTCCACTGGTATTTCCCATTATATGCATGTTCTTATATTTTCTGTGCATTCATTTGTCTTCCATGTTGATAGAATTTATGCTCCCAAATTGTTAATTATGTTCTTCTGTTTGAATTTCCATGACAACTAATTATTTGTTTCTGAAAACAAAGGAATATTTGCATCTGGAGAGTGGAGACCTAGTAAAATCCCTGGGATATATCTTTTACATATTTAACTCGATGTCTGATTGAGTCTGTAGCTATTATTATTTATAAAATATTTGTGGCTATAAGAGTGGGTCAGAATCCTTGGATGGAGGTAAGGAATGCTGTACAGTTGTCCTGAAATATAAGCATGAAGTTTAAATGTTGATTTCCCATTTAAAATGATTTCTGCATAACAAGTATCACACGATCTTACTTATATGTGGAATCTGATGAATAAAAAGATCCAGAAACATTCAAGCATGCAAGACTGAAGTATTTCAGAGGGAAGGGGGAAGGGTGAGAAGAGATTAACCATGAACTTATATGCATATATGCATAACCCATGGACAGACAATAGTTCCGGGAAGGCCTGGGCAGGGGTGACAGGAACAGGAAGGAGGAAGTCAATGTGGGGAGGAGGGAAAGGGGGACATCTGTAATATTTTCTACAATAAAGATAAAATTTAAAAAATGGTTTCTGGCTAGTAATTTCTCCTAAATTAAAATAACTATACAGACATTGGAAAAGATGAGATCCACAACAATACCAATTAACTACCACACATCCAAAATGGAAACCATCCCCACACACCATGATAATTTGAATTTAATTAAAAAAATCAATTTGCAATGAATATTATAAAAATAAATATATTACTCACAATTCGGGTGTTCTTGTGTATTTTAAGCTGAAAATTCTCACGAAAAATGATGTTAACATTGGTCAGGGCTACTACTTAGGGAAAACATTTTTTTGTAATAGACGTGCACGGTGTGTAGGGAAGGTCTTCCGCTGGCGTCTACACACGCTTATGGCTACAATGGGTTAAGAACTAAGACTCACAATTGCCAAAACCTTGGGGAAAATTCCGCTAGTGGCCAAACTGGTACAAATCTATTGAAAACCACAGTCAGTGACAAGAATGGCTGAGTGATTATGAACATAGACTTGGGTCAAAACCTGGCTGGCACTGTCTTGCTGTGTGACTTGGGCCATACTTAACCTCTTGCTGCCTCAGTTTCTTCACCAGTAAAATGAAGGCCCTCATAAGACTCCCCCTCATGATGTTGCTGAGATTCCAGTGAATTAGCACCTGAGTGCACAAGGCCTGGAACTTGGTAAACTGCAGAAAATGTTAGCTATTATTTTTTTAATGGCCCAACTATAATGTTCCTGCTTGATATTAGGTCAGATTACCCTTCATCCCTTTCTGTCGGCTTATTCAGTACAGAAGGGCTAACTCTACCAGCAAACCGGTTTTGTGCCCCGCGGTCTTTCTGAAGCAGTCACTGTGCTTGCTGCCTTCTCCCAAATGTACACAGCGCAGCAAGGCTACTTGGCACGAGACAAAATGCACCTCTTTTGACAGCATTGATTTCTGTTGTTTTACTATGGCTTATGCCCACCAGGACTCATGAATATTCCCTTTTCTCTTACTTCATTACACAGGCATCTTTTGTAATAATTCCAAAACCAAGCTGTAGTAAGTCCCTATTCTACCTGACAGGAACTGAAGTTCAATATATAAGGTGAATTAGTGCCAAATTGGGAAAATAATTTTGACCTCAAGTTGAGACATCTCTTGAGTATGTTGACTTTAAAGGAATGCCAATGTTCACCCTACCTTCCTATTAGTTTTTGTGCCTTCCAATGCAATCAGGTTGAACATCTTTTAGGTGAGTTGGTAATATATCCCCTTAAAACAATCAATCAAGTCTCTTAACTATTTTATTTTTTATTTTTGGTTAGGAATGCAGAAGAAAAAGGAGGCTCTACTTATATAAGGTATATAAATTTTAAAGAAAGAGATAACATTAAGATATACAAATTCTGCTTCTGTGTGTGTGTGTGTTTTTTTTAAAATATCTTTATTGTTGAGAGTATTACAGATACCCCCCATTTTCCCTTCATTGCCCTCCTCTGCCTGGTTCCCACCCCACCCTCCAGGCCTTCACCACACTATTGTCTGTGTCCATGGGTTGTGCATATATGCATATAAGTTCTTTGGTTGATAGCTTCCCTTCCCTCTGAGATTTATCAGTCTGTTCCATGCTTCCATGTCTCTGGACATATTTTGTTTATCAATTTATTTTGTTCATTATATTCCATAGATAAGTGAAATTATATGGTATTTTTCTTTCTCTGACTGACTTATTTCACTTAGCATAATACGCTTTAGGTCCCTCCATGCTGCCACAAAGGTTAAAGATTTCCTTCTTTTTACGGCCATGGTGTAAGTGTACCACATCTCTTTTATCCACTCATATATTGATGGACACTTGGTCTGTTTCCAAATCTTAGTTATTGTAAATAGCACTGCAATGAACATAGGGGTGCATATATTCTTTCTGATTGACATTTTAGGATTCTTAGGATATATTCCTAGAAGTGGGATTACTGAAACTAAATGGCAGTTCCATTTTTAATTTGTTGAGGAAATTCCATATTGTTTTCCATAGTGGCTGCACCAGTCTCTATTCCCACGAGCAGTGCACAAGGGTTCCCTTTTCTTCACATCCTCACCAATACTTATCATTTGTTGATTTGTTGATGGTAGCCATTCTGACAGTGTGACGTGATACCTCATTGTCATTTTAATTTGCATCTCTCTGGTTATTAGTGACTTTGAGTATTTTTTCATATGTTTCTTGGCTATCTGTATGTCTTCCTTGGAGAAGTGTCTGTTTAGATTCTTTGCTCATTTTTAAATTGGATTGTTTGGCTTCCTTCTGTGTTTTGAGTGTCATAAACTTAAATTTGTATTTGCCATGGTTCCAATATCCTGTACACTTACTTGTATCTCCTTGACATTAATATGCATATATTTTTTTATTTTATTCCATTGATGTAAATACATGCTGTCAATAAGGCACAGCTTATTATAAAGGTTAAAATTAAGATAGAAATGGTTGCACATGCTTAGGTTTTTTTTACATATAGATACATTGATTTTTGCCATCTATTTCTTATTCAACTACCATTTCTTCTTTAGTCTCCAGGTAACCTTCCAGTAGAACAAAGTTCTTCTTTGCTTCTTGAATCATCCTCCCAATAGAATAAAGTTTTTTTAATTGATAATAGATTTGTTAGTCCTCCCATAATGTGTCTGGAGCTGTTAACTCAAAAAGGCCTGATGCTTCAATGAGTTTGTTACACATTAGACATCACCATAGATGGAATATCAGGTTAGTTATGCCTCTTTATCAGTTGTCAACTCAGCACTTTTTCTGTTCCTCTTCTGTGCTCTGCTCTCCTTGCAGGGGTTGAAAGCCTGCGAACTACATTTTTTTCAGAATCCCTTGCCCATAGGGTTCTAGGTTAGCTTTTGCCAGTAAGAGGCACTAGTAAAAGATTTTTTTAAAAGTGGCAAAAGCAGAAGACATTCTATTGCTCCTCAGATAGCAGAGGACTGACAGGTAGGATTCAGAAAATACCTCTGGGCATTTCCCTGTGAATCACTTACCTTATTGCTGCAGGGGGCTGTTACTCTTGCTAATAAAGCTAGCAACTAGTCTAAGAACTAGAAGCAGTATCCCCAGGCATTCACTCTTTCAGCCTTTTCATCACTCATTTCCCTTTATTAAATGTATTTTTCTTGAAAAGCTTAAGTTATTTTTGGCTTTCCTAACCAAGTTCTCATTGCGACACTGAAATTAACCAAGATTAGTTCACTACAGCCTTTGTCAAGACACCTCAGCTATCTGGCTTCTCATTCTTAAAATGAGAAGATGGACTTGCATGATCTCTTTTATAGACTTAGGTTCTAGCTGGAATGTGCTCTAGAACCATGTTTCCTTGGAAATAAGAGATGAGAGATCTGAGCCAGTGGATGCTGACTGCCCAGATATGCTTATAAGTGAGTTGTATTTGGTCCTCTCAGTCTCAGTATAAAAAAAAACATTGATGCAACATTTAAATATTTCGTTTTACATAAAAATCTATCTGGAGTTCCAGACTATCTTTAAATGTCTAAAGATCCAAGAACACTGGGCCCATATTCCTCCATGCCAGCTTGTGCCTGGAGCCATCACTGGCCTCTAGTATTCATGCTGCTGTGTGCTCCCCAGTCTCCACATGCTCATCTCGTCCTATTGCCTCCAGGGCTGTGATAATTGTCATGTACCACCAAACAGGTGCATTTCCCCCTTGCGGTACAGTTATTGTTTTGAACTCATGTTTCTACTAAAAGTGATAAAATTAAAGATGGAGAGAGGGCTATGTGCTTTAAAAACGAGAAACAGCTTGGTGTTTTGGTGCAGGATATTTCTGCATGGTTATTTGACACTTTCCCACCCACTTCTCTCATGTGCTTCATTTGGCTATCTCTTATATGTATTTATGTTTATGAGCCCTGATTTATCCTCTGGCACTGTTTTTTCACCTAATTTGGGTCACAAAGCCTTTGAAGAGCATTATGAAAACTATTGGGACACTTTCCCTAAAAAAAAAAAAAAGCAAAAACACAAACATGTAATATTCTGATCACAGGTTTCTTTGAAGTCTTATATGTAACTAAGTTTAATAAGATTCTTTACTCTAGAGCAGTACCTCTTGCGAAAAATGAGGATTCAGATTCAGTAGGCCTGGCAGGTGTCTGATATTCTGCATTTCTAACAAGCTCTCATGTCAGTGTTTTGGTTTGGGGGCTACACTTTGAGTAGCAAGGTTCTGGCGGTTCTTAAATTTTCTTTGGACATTAGAATCCCCTGAAGACATTTTTTAAAAAAGACTGATGCTCAGGCAATGGTCTTTTAAGAAGCCCCCATCTGTGAGGTTTGGGAATGTCTGTTCTACATCAAAAGTCATTACTGAAATAAGCAGAGACAGGCAGAGGGGGCTGTAAGAGGGGTCTGGGCATTAGGTGGATGTTGAATCAGAGAAAAGTGGTGCCAACCAACACATTGCGAATGACTAACAATTTTTGTTTTTCCAAGACCGACCAATTCCTTTTCTCTGCAGTGAAAAGAACAGCAGTAACTTAGTGCCCCAAAGAAATCCCCTAATGACCTGCTGCATTGGACTCACAATTAGAAGAGCTTATCAATCTGGGACCCACCTATTGGTCAGTCACAGCAGACCACAAATTGGGCAACAAAAGGTGAGGTTTGTAGAAATGAATTTCTATATATTCTTAATCATTTCCCAAGCAGTGTTTTCCTCTTGTGATGTGGCTTTGTCCAAAGCTATTCAAAAGTCACAAAAGTTGACACAGTAGACTTATGTTAAATGAGAAAGTACTTTGAAATGGTATCCACTGCCAGCATTGGGGTAGATGCCTTCTGTCACAAGTCCTTAGCAATTTATGGGGGAAAAAAACCCACACATGAGTGCCTAACACAAAAGACATGTGTCCATGACAGGGCTTGATCTGGGCTTCAAAGACAGAATTGAAAGCTGAACTTCAATGGGTGCCAGATCCGTAGAAAGAAGTTCTCACAAGTGATATCACAGCCTGGGTCATTAACGCTCCTTTCCCTTCACCTTACACTGCCACCTCCGTGTGCTTGCCCCTAATTAGTGCAGCTCGAGCACTGGATACTTCGGATGCCAAATGTGTAGAAAATTTCCAAAGAAGCATTTCCATTTTAAAGAGATCTTAAAGCATTAGCTGAATCAGCTCCCCCTTTTAAAAATTCTATTCTTGAAGGAAAAAAGGTAATTATCTCCATTTACTAGTAGGTATGGATGGCTTTTGAAAAAAAAATTCTTAGTTGACACTGCCTAATCCTAAAGAATTATTTCATAATCATGAAATAATAATCACCTGAAAACTCTTAGGTTCAGAGAAGCCCTTCAGTTAAATTTGGTTTCTAATAATTGTATGCACTTAGTAAACAATGCTTTAAAATAACTTCTGAAATTAACAAAAACTTTATTGCAAAATCAAACTTCTCTACCATGCAACATTGAGTCATTAATCAGTTACCATATTTTGTGTTTTTTTTTGGTTTCAGAACATCTGGTAGAGTTACATAAAAATGGGCGTGATATTTAAAACACATCTCAGAAAACTTTTGGGATATTGCTTTTCTCCATCTGATTCACATTTCTGAGAGGAGGAGGCAGGATATGGAATCCTTTTGAGCAATAACAAATTGGGCTACTGAGTGACAAGTGGTGAAGCCTCAAGGAGCCAGCAGCTGCCAATGATCCTTTATGTGAGGTCATCATCTCTAATACACTCCATTTTCTTCACATAATAGACTTGCACCTGTCATTCAGTTGGGAGTGACAAAGAAAATATTTTTTTATTTTTGCTTTCATCAACTGTTTTCTTGTGATTTTCTCTTTTATCCTGCCCTAGAGAACAGATGTTCTGTATCCGCTAAGGTCGGTTTTACATTGTTTTGGTTTTCAAGACGTGTTTTTTAACATTCCTGCTTAAGATTTAGCATAAATTGTTCTTTTAATTAGTGTGGTTAATGAACTCTCCACCTATCTTTTAGTGGGTAATTATGGAGCTGGTGTACATTATCAGATACTGTATGAAGGGAAGAGGAGGACTGGTGATTATGGATTCTATCCTTATGCCTTGAAGACCAAATCCCAAATGGTTTAATCATTTTCAGTGTCAACCTTTGCCATATCTTCTTTCTACATGCCCTATATTATAATGTTGCATTTATATTCCATCTTGACTTTGATATTTGCTCTTTCAGAATAGAGGTGCCCTGATTAGACAAAGCAACTGGCAGTTGGAAAAATATTTTTAAAATATGAAAGTACCATCACCAATTTCCCACTAGCAGTTCTCCCTATCTTCAAACCTCTGCATATAACAGAGGTTTTTGGTTTTGTCTTGCTAAATCTAATTATTACTGAAAAAATATTAAGTCTATGGCAAAAACAATACTAACAACTTTTTTTTTCTTTCATTAATCCTCACCCGAGCTTATTTTTTCCCATTGATTTTTAGAGAGTGGAAGAGAGAAAGGGAGAGGGAGAGAGAGAAAGAAAAACTTTGATGTGAGGGAGACACATTAATTGGTTGCCTCCTGCATGCTCCCTGACTGGGGCAGGAGTTGAACCTGCAAACAGGAATATGCCCTGGACAAGGAATCAAACCCGTGACCCTCTGGTGCACACCCAATGCTCTAACCACTTAGCACACCATCCAGAGCATCAACAGCTCCTTTACCAGTTATTCATGGAAGGCAGCCGGATAAGTTACTCTTTATTCAATACTGTAGGCCTAGTGCACGGATTCATGCACTGGTGGCGTCCCTCTGCCTGGCCTGTGGGGATCAACTGAAACCGGCAGTCCTACATCCTCCAAGAGATGAGTAGTGCACAGAGCAGCATGCAGCCTGGGAGTAGCCGGAGCCTGGGCCAGGCACCGCACCACTCCCCTCAACCCGGCCCCGCTGCGCCTGCTGCCGCTGCCACTCGGTAGGCTTGTTGCTGCTCTACTGTGCTCTCCATGTGCCCGTCCTAGGGCGATACTGGTGTGCCCATGACTGAGAAGCAGCTGCAGGGGACTGCAGCCGATGGTGGTCCTCATCCTAGTCCCGGGGTCCTGGTCATGGATGGGGGAGGGGCACGCAGGGGGAGTGTCTGTGGGAGAGGCTTGAGCCGCAGCTGCATTCACCTGTCCTGAGCCCAGCAGCTGGCTCCCCTTGGTCAGCTGAGCTGCACTCTCGCTGTGGGAGCACACTGACCACCAGGGGGCAGCTCTTGCTCTGAGCATCTGCCCCCTGGTGGTCAGTGCATGTCATAACTACCAGTTGACCGGTTGACCGGTGGAACGGTTGAATGGTCGACGGATCAATTAGGCTTTTATATATATATACATAGATAGATAGATACTCTTTATTGGAGCCACGAGAGTCAACATTTGGAACAGGGTACTGCATAGAAATAAATCGAGGTATTTGGGGCGAGGTTGATCCACTTTAAATACTGATCCTGCAGAATAAGATTCTCTGCAGGAGCTTCCCCAGGATGCTTCTCTTGGTGGATTCTCATGGGACTCAACAGAGATTATCTCCATGAAAGTCCTTCACTGTGCATTTTGTTCCCAGCTTCATACTTTTTACTTGGCATGGGTTATGGGGAGGAAATGGGAATGTACTATGTCACCACTTGTGTTATTTTGGGGATTGACATGGCTGTTTTCATTTGCAGGAGGTTTCTATTCCCCACCAGAGGGGTCCTTTTATGAAGGAGTCTCGTCTGAGGTTCTGCCAGAGCAGATGTTCCTAAATGACAGCTTCATAGCATCAACTTTTCTGTGTCGAACAACTCGGCACAAAGCTGGCTGTCAAGTGACACAGTCACATCTGTCAGCTTCCCGAGGATGAGATGAGTGGCCTTCAGTGCACTAATACCTGCTTAGTTTTTGTGTGTGCAGTGTCTCCTTACAGTGCTAGATGATTGCACTCTTTGTAGGGCCCCGCACTTGATGAGACAGCCCATTACTGTCTGTCCAAGATCTGGTGCATTTTGTACCTAACAAAAAGATGAGGAGACAGTTAGTTCTCTCTTTGTGAAGATCTGAAAAGTTCTTGGAACTGGCTTGTTCCCAATTTTGATTTTTATTCTAATTACATAGTGAAAACAATTTGCAGAAGGTAGTGTCTAATTTGAGATATTTTATTCTTCGTTTCATCCATTAATTTGTCAAGACCACATTGAGAGAGAAACTTGAAAGCTAGTTCCCCCTGTCAGCAAACCCTGTCAGGGCCTAGATGAAAATCTGTCTTAATCACATATTCACTTCCCCCCAGCACCAGAACAAAGACGCCACAACACAGGCAGGTGTCTGAGCAAAACTCTTCTTTCAAATATAGCAACAAGTCACATGGATGCAATCTCAGCCACGTTATAGGATTAATCATTTCTGCATCTGCAGTGATTACTTGTACCATATTAGGAAACTCGATCTTGGTGGGTCTCAGTTTACCCAAAAATAAAATGATAATGTTGCACAACTTTATCTTTAAAGTTTCTGTCAAGTTTATGTATACTTACTTTAAAAATTTATTTTACTGAAGACAATATTAGATAATAAAAATAATGATAATCATTAAACATTTAAGTGTGTTGTCTAACATTAATATCTTAAGTTAGCACTTAAAGATTAAAATTCTTTATTTCAACCTCACTTTTAAGACTTATAGCCACTAGCTCATGCACATAGTGAAAAATAAATCCCCTTCTCTGGGAATAAGTTAAAATATTACTAGTATACATGTATGTTGAGGGAGAAAAAACAAACAAACTTGTATTTTTCTTTTAGGTTTTAAATGTTTGCTTATTTACTCTCCATATCCTCCCCCAAACCATGCATGCGCATTCCTTGTGTCAATAGTATTGGGAGCAAATGCAAGTAGCATGTGTATAGATGGTCAGTCTATACTGAGTGAATTAAATGAGTAAATATTCAAACGACATATTTTCATGTTAGCAGATGGTATTTGATAGAGTCAAATAGGAGCCAATTGAGCAAGGCAATGCTTGTGATTTTAAACTGTTACCAGTTCAATTAAATATACCCTTTATATTCATGGTGAAATACAGGGTGGACAAAAGGCGGTTTAAAGGTGTTCATACGGAAAATAGTATGATAGCTAATAAATAATAATACAAGAATAAACTCTATGTTTTGTATACTTACAACTGTAAACCTACTTTTACCCCACACTGTGCATGTCAATGTGACAGCCTAATTCTTCTCTGCCATTAGCGTTGGTTTTCACCAGCACCATCAAAGGGCACTGAGTATATTTTAAAGTTAAAAAGACACAAAATGTGTAAACTTGAGATCTGATTTTGTATAGCTTCCTGCTCCTCTCCTTATCATTGCCAAAACCTGTAAAAGTCTCTGTGCTTTCACTTTTCAAAACAGTGGCTTGTGATGTGACGCAGGATCTGAGGTGGGAGAGATGGTCTGGATTAGTGAAGAAACTCATGTTTTTATATAGAAACAGGTCATATATCAGTAGGAAATCTTTTTTGCTTTGGTATCCATGCCAAGTTGAAGGACAAATGACAAAAAAACAACATAGAACTCTATTGTTTCCTCCCCTCCTATTATTTTAGGAAATTTGTTTATCACTTTGATCATACTGCTTTGTGGAGTTGCTTGGGCAAATCCCCACTGTTAGACAGGCCCAATGACTTCTACCTAATACGGCCAGGTCACATTTATGTGGCTAGAAGGGCTGCCAATTGGCTTCATTCCCCAGGAAGTAACTCTTGGCTAGTTCTGACAGGGACTTTATAAGCTCACAGGCTTTATCAAATCTGTGAAACCAAGTGTGATTTACAGCTAGAGTTGGGGCAAAGAAACATACAGCAGTTGGATTCTAAAAGCAGTAGCTCCTTCCCTGAAGAAGTAGAGGGAATTTGAGTCAGAAGCTGACAAATAAGACTGACTTCAGCTTACTAGTATCTTGAAAATTTCCAGACTTATTCATAAATTTGTCAAGAGTGCTATCCAAGAGAAACACTTTGAAATGATAAAAAGTAAACACTTGGTATGAGATGCAGAGATGTGGATCTCTGAGTTTGCTGGGCTTGGTGCAGAGGGCCATGATGATAATAGAATAGAATGCTACATCCTCTCTCTTTTATGTTATTGAAACTGCCTGTGGAAGGGTGGATAGGGTGGGAACTACTCAGTTAAAAACAGACTTTGAGTTTTTAAAAGTAAGGCAGGGAAAAAAGGGAGAGTTGATTGGGAAATAATGAGAATTTTTTAATAGAAAAATGTTCAAGAGAACAAAATGAACAAACGTTCTATTTTTATTATTTTTCTGAGTAGTAAATGATTAGGAAATAGGAGGGATTTCTTTTCCCTTTGACAGATGATAATAAGGTGCTATCACCTGCTCTACTGGCAAAATTAAGTAGAGCGGAAGATGGAATTTTCCATGATTATCCCATTTGATAGTTTGACATTATTATGAAGAAACTGTTTAAATTATCTTGGAATAGAATCTTAAAATTGCCAGAGAAAATGATAGATTTATCAAATTTTAAGCAATGAGGAACTATTATTTTCCACTCTTCAGTAAGCCCATTAATTTGAAAAAAAATCTATCTACCAAAAGTAAACTTCATTCACTAATAATATGTTCTCTTTCATATTTCCATAGGTTAAACTTCTGACCAGCTTCCACAAAATAATCCCAGTTTTGCCATGCTGAGCTAAAATAATTCCAGCCTAAAGCAAAACCTTTGTTATGCCTGCCAACCTGTGCAGTCTTATCAAGAGTGAATGTGTGTGCCAGCGTGTATGCACATGCGTGCACGTGTGCATGTGCATTTTGAAACGCCAAATGTTAGAGAAGCCCCTTTACCACCTTCAAGGATATAAATATCACTTACAATCAATGTTGGAAACCACTGAACATAGGGATTATTATTAACATAGGAATAATTTTTAAAATTATTTATTGTTGAAAGTATTACATATATTTCCTTTTCTCCCCATTGACATCTTACCGCTCACTCCCATCCCCTAACACAGGCCCTCATCCCCCTGCTGTCTGTGTCCATTGGTTATGCTTATATGCATGCATACAATTCCTTTGGTTGATCTCTAACCCTCCCTCCCCCGCTTCTCAACCCTGCCCTCCCTTTGAGTTTGACAGTCTGTTTGATGCTTCTATGTCTCGGGTCTATTTTTGTTCATCAGTTTATGTTGTTCATTATGTTCCACAAATGAGTGAGATCAGGTAATACTTATCTTTCTCTGACTGGCTTATTTTGCTTAGCATAATGCTCTCCAGGTCCATCTATGCTGTTGCAAATGGTAAGAGTTCTTTCTTTTTTACACAGAGTAGTATTCCATTGTGTAGATGTACCACAGTTTTTTTTAATACACTCATCCGCTGATGGACACTTAGGCTGTTTCCAAATCTTAGCTATTGTAAATTGCGCTGCTATGAACATAGGGGTGCATATATTCTTTCTGATTGATTTCTGATTTCTTCAGATATAGTCCTAGAAGTGGGATTACTGGGTCAAATGGGAGTTCCATATTTAACTTTTTGAGGAAACTCCATACTGTTCTCCACAGTGGCTGCACCAGTCTACATTACCACCAGCAGTGCACGAGGGTTCCTTTTTCTCCACATCCTCGCCAGCACTTGTCGTTTGTTGATTTGTTGATGAAAGCCATCTGACAGGTGTGAGATAGTACTCATTGTCATTTTGATTTACATTTCTCAGATGATTAATGACTTAGAGTATGTTTTCATATGTCTCTGGGCCTTCTGTATGTCCACTTTCCAATAGTGTCTATTTAGGTCCTTTGCCCATTTTTTGATTGGATTGTTTAATCTTCATTTGTATGAGTTCCCTATAAATTTTGGAGATTAACCCCTTATTGGATGTAACATTGGCAAATATGTCCTCCCATGCAGTGGGCTTTCTTGTTGTTTTATTGATGGTTTCTTTTGCTGTGCAGAAGCCTTTAATTTTGATGTAGTCCCATTTGTTTATTTTCTTCTTAGTTTCCATTGTCCTAGGAGATTATCGAGGAATAATTATTTAACATAGGAATAAGTTACTTGTTTCAAAGTAGTCTCAAGCAAAGCATTTAACAAACATGACATGAATAATTATGGTAGAGAGCAATTTTACAGAGCATTGTGGGTGACCATTATCTTTTTAAATAGGGAATGGTTTCTGTCATGAAAGAGGCAGGGCAAAGGAAACCTTAGCCTATCAGGAATGTGTAGACCATTGAGACAAAATTAAGAAGGAAGAGGCCTGCTTTCTGTAGAGCAACAAAAATAATCTTAACTTATGAATCTTGGATCAGGTTTTGGTGCTGAAATGTTAATTGAAATATTTAGAAAAGGAGAGGTGAATCTATGCTTGATTGTTTTTCTGAGGCTCCTATGTTCTCAGTGCTCAGCATCTATAGACTTCCCTGATGCCAAGAGTGAGTGGGCTTGTGTGGAGTGAACTGGTGGGATAGGAGAAGCACCAGATTTTGTTGTCATATTTAGCCAGGCAGCTAACATGTCTCCAACACTGACTTTCATCCCATGCCACACTTTTGAGGGTAAAATGACAAAGCTTTTTTCTTTCTGACATTTTAATTTTCACTTCTTCCAAGGAACCCTGGCATATTTTTAAGTGGGTACAACACATAGTATTTAACTTATGCATTTAAGTAAGCATATCTGACACAACAGTAAAAAGCTATATAAGGTTTATGTGGCAAATTGCTACTCCTTGAACTTTGAAATTTGCATGCACAGTAAGTTGGGAGTTTGCTAATTAACTCTGTGCACATGCCAGAAATAGACTCACAAATATTATTTCTTGTCACTGAAAATGTGCTTAAATTATGCCAAACAAAACTCACTTTCAGGTGATATATCCAGGTCAGAAAATATTGCATATTGTAATATTTTTAGCTTCATGGTCTCACTTTTTTTTTTTTTTACTCTTTGGCACAGTTGTCCAGAAAACATTTTGTTTTGGTGGTGTCATCCATGTAGAATAACACAGTAGAATACGAGTTTAACCCATACAATCTCCTTTGGGGGAAAACTTGCAACTAGTATACTTTTTATAAACAAAACATTAGATATTTTGTTTATTGGATATATGTGAAATCCCAGAACCTTCAAATAAGAAGTATACTATTTAGGTGTGACCTAACTTACTGACACAAAGAAATTACAAATATCAGTACTCAAACAAAGTAGAAGTTTATTTTGTTTCACATAACAGTCTGAAGGTGAGCAGTTCAGGCTTGTGGTAAAGGCCCTGCTTATAACAGTCATTCAGGGACCTAGGTTCCTTCCATCTTGTGGCTCCATCATCTTTTAGGATATTGTCTACATATGGTCACTGCCAAGTTAATAGGCCAGCCAGGGTAAAGGGAAAATAGAGTGAGTTAAGGACAGGTGATTTTATTTTTAAGATGATAATACAGAAGTTGGGTACAACACTTCTGCTCTCATACCTTTAGTTGTAATTCTGACACATGACTATGGAGGTGCCATAGGTAGTGAAATTCTAAGATATTACCTGTCATTCTGATTGGCTGGCCAATCTACAGAAATGGTTGAAACAATTGGATATAATGAGGAAACTTCTTGAGCTTTTCTACACCTTCACTTATATCAATCTAAAAAGAATTAAAAAAGCTGGTTAAGAAACTTAAAATTGTTTCCTCATTATCTATGAATCATGTGAATAAATGTGATATTCATATAGCTTAGATATGGTATAGGTTATTTTTAGTGACTGCTTTGAAAAGAATTAGAAGAGGCCAACTACAAAATTTTCTCTCATAACTGATAAATCTGAATTCTCCCAATGACCCCCCAAAAGGACGCACTGAATTGTTAAACGAATTTATTTATTTTACACTTGCTGTGAGCCTGTCATTGTGATAAGCACATCCTCCTCAGACTATTCCAAAAAATTCAAGAAGAAGGAACACTTCCAAGCTCTTTCTATGAAGCCAGCATCACCCTAATACCAAAACCAGATAAAGACAACACAATGAAAGAGAATTACAGACCAATATCCCTCATGAACATAGATGCCAAAATCCTCAACAAAATTCTAGCAAATCGGCTCCAGCAGTACATCAGAAAGATCATACACCATGACCAAGTAGGATTTATCCCAGGAATGCAAGGATGGTACAATATCCGCAAATCAATAAACGTGATACATCACATAAACAAATTGCGAGATAAAAATCACATAGTCATATCAATTGATGCAGAAAAAGCATTTGACAAAATCCAACACCCTTTCTTGATAAAAACTCTCAACAAGGTGGGAATAGAAGGCTCATACCTCAACATAATAAAAGCTATATATGATAAACCCACAGCAAACATCATACTCAATGGACAAAAACTAAAAACATTTCCCCTAAGAACAGGAAGAAGACAGGGATGCCCACTCTCACCACTCCTGTTTGACATAGTACTGGAAGTATTAGCCATTGCAATTAGACAAGAAGAAGAAATAAAAGGCATCCAAATTGGAAAAGAACAAGTAAAGCTGTCTTTATTTGCAGACGACATGATATTGTACATAAAAAATCCGAAAGACTCCGTCAAAAAACTAATAGACTTAATAAATGAATTCGGCAATGTAGCAGGATACAAAATTAATGCCTAGAAATCTATGGCCTTTCTATACACCAATAGTGAACTTACAGACAGAGAGACTAAAAAGGCAATCCCATTTACCATCGCACCAAAAAAATTAAGATACCTAGGAATAAACTTAACTAAGGAGGTAAAAGACCTATACGCAGAAAACTACAGGACACTGAAAAAAGAGATAGAGGAAGACGTAAACAGATGGAAGAACATACCATGTTCATGGATTGGTAGAATCAACATCATTAAAATGTCCATACTACCCAAAGCAATCTATAGATTCAATGCACTCCCCATTAAAATACCAATGGCATATTTCACAGACCTTGAAAGAACTCTCCAAAAATTCATCTGGAATAAAAAAAGACTCCGAATAGCCACAGCAATCCTGAGAAAGAAGAATAAAGTAGGCGGGATCTCAATACCAGATTTCAAGCTGTATTACAAAGCCACTGTTCTCAAAACAGCCTGGTACTGGCACAAGAACAGACATATAGATCAATGGAACAGAATAGAGAATCCAGATATCCACCCAAACCACTCTGCTCAATTAATATTTGACAAAGGAGGCATGAACATACAATGGAGTCAAGATAGTCTCTTCAATAAATGGTGTTGGGAAAATTGGACAGATACATGCAAAAAAATGAAGCTTGATCACCAACTTACGCCATACACAAAAATAAACTCAAAATGGATACAGGACTTAAACATAAGACGGGAAACCATAAAAATACTAGAGCAATCCACAGGCAGCAAAATCTCAGACATATGCCAAAAGAAATTCTTCACTGACACTGCCCCTAGGGCAATGGAAGCTAAAGAGAAAATTAACAAATGGGACTACATCAAAATAAAAAGCTTTTTCACAGCAAAAGAAACCATCAACAAAACAACAAGAAGGCCTACTGCATGGGAGAACATATTTGTAAATGGCATCACTGATAAAGGTTTAATCTCCAACATCTACAGGCAGCTTATACAACTTAATAAAAGGAAGATAAATGATCCAATAAAAAAATGGGCAACAGACCTAAATAGAATCTTTTCAAAAGAAGACAGAAGGAAGGCCAAGAGACACATGAAAACATGCTCAACATCACTAATTATCCGAGAGATGCAAATCAAAACAACAATGCGGTACCATCTCACACCTGTCAGAATGGCTATCATCAACAAATCAACAAATGACAAGTGTTGGCGAGGATGCGGAGAAAAAGGAACCCTCGTGCACTGATGGTGGGAATGCAGACTGGTGCAGCCACTGTGGAGAACAGTATGGAGTTTCCTCAAAAAACTGAAAATGGAACTCCCATTTGACCCAGTAATCCCACTCCTGGGAATATATCCGAAGAAACTAGAAACACCAATCAGAAAGGATATATGCACCCCTATGTTCATAGCAGCACAATTCACCATAGCTAAGATTTGGAAACAGCCTAGGTGCCCGTCAGCAGATGACTGGATCAGAACACTGTGGTACATCTACACAATGGAATACTATACTGCCATAAAAAGAAGGAATTCTCATCATTTGCAGCAACCTGGATGGAATTGGAGAACATTATGTTAAGTGAAATAAGCCAGTCAATGAAAGAAAAATACCACATGATCTCACTCATTTATGGATAATAAAGAACATTATAAACTTGAACAAAAAGACAGATACAGAGACAGTAAAGCATCAAACAGACTGTCAAATTACAGGGGGAAAGTTAGGGAGAGGTGGGGGAGATAAGAGATCAATCAAAGGACTTGTATGCATGCATATAAGCATAACCAATGGATGCAAAACTTTGGGGGGTGAGGGCATATATGGGAGTGGGGTGGGGGGTGGCAATGGTAAGATATGTACACATATAATACCTTAATAAAAAAAATTGAAAAAAAAAAAAGGAAGATACAAAGGGATAATTGCAAGGCCTCAAAGGTCAAGGTAAACAACATTCCTGGGTCCAGTTGTTCTGAGACATTATAAAACTTAGGTATGAAGTGCTCTCCTCTCTGATCTCCTTTGTAATCCCACTGGGTATAGTATTCCTAAATTGTCAACCTTACCTGAAAGAGAAACAGTAGTGCAGAGGCCTCCTAATTCCCTAATTAGTTCAATAAATGTTTTGTGATAATTCATTATGTGTCAGGCACCGTGTAAAAGTCTAGAGAAAGGATGGTGGAGAAGACTGTACCTGCCCTCATGAAGTTTATGGTGTATATCAATGATACCCAACCATTGACCTCAGAGCTCTCATGCATATATGTTTGCTAAGTTTCTCACTCAGCAGTGGTATCAGACACTACAACAAAAATATAGTGCTTCTCCAAAATTTTGGCATTAGAATGGGGGCCTTTACTCAGCCATTGGTCTAAAAACATGCTGATTCAGCCTGAAAAAGAAGCAGGGGATCTGAACTCCAGGAAATATCCCAGGGTCTGCTTTGCAATTCTGCCTCAGGGAGTGTCAAGGGAATCCTCGTCTCTTCTCTCAGAAGCTTCCCACATGGTTTTCACGAGCAGTTAGTTTGGAAAATCCCATTGATTCATGTTGTCTAATTCTGTTTCAACACTTTCCCAACCTCTATCTTGCTGGTGCAGGACAGACGGTGGGTTTCCTGGGTTTTATTGATGAGCACTTCAGGACTCGCCCAGTGGTTTGTGGCTGTATAGCGTCATTACTGGCTCTTCCCCCAGTGTGCCTCAGTCTGATTCCATCTTTAGGTTTAGCTTCCAAATGCGTTCCAATATGTAGAGTACCTTTTCTCCACATAAAATATACAGAATCCCTTGTTTTCTTCCATTAAGCTATCCCTTCATCTTGAATTAATCTTAAAAGCACTGTTAAATTCTTACTGTATGTAAAACACAGTACATTACAATTGCATTTATATATTCTTTTTAAAAAGTGACTCTAATTAATCTCCTCACTATGGTTCAACATGTATCTAAAAGAAAAATTATCACACATCCATCAATTACTTGAAGATCTTCTCCCAGCTGGTGAGCTGATCAGTTTAAGGACAGTCACTTACTTTTCTGTGCACGGAGAGTATGAACTTTTCATTGCATTTTAATTCATGTTCCCCCCCTTTTATTGTCACATTACCTGTCAGATATGAACTTTGTATCAAAAGGTTCCTTTTCCTTATATAGCAATGTGAATATTTGGTTAGCTATTTCTCTTTCTTCTCACATTATTTCCCTCTAAAGATACTGTGTAAAATGACATTTTTACTTTATTTGTTTTAAAACAGATGTAGTGTTAAATTGAGAGACAATAAGAGTCTCCTTTCTGAAGCTTCTTTTAGAGAACATAGAAAATATATAGAATCTATTTGCTTGACTTTAAACCCCCAAATTTGAACTTCATCCTGAAGTTAAAGCTGTCCCTGAGGACGAATGACATTTGATCTGAGTAATAGCTGTGGTACTCAGGCGAGGATGTTCTTTCTAGATGGCTTCAAAGCCAGAAGCTCAGAAAATCCATTAAAGCTGGAGTTAGAGCAGAAATAAAGGTGATGACATAGCCATTTGAGGTGAGAAAGGTGAGCTTCTTCAGAGGGTTTCAAGAAAGTGCATAATGAAAACAATTTTGGAGCCAGCTGCCTAACTCAGATCTCTCAAGGATGAAAGGCACTGTGCCCTGATTAAACCCTTGTGATGTTCTCACCGTCCCTCCTCTGTCTGCTGTATAAATACACTTCTTTAATGCCGCTCTCATTTCGTGGGTCTGATTAAACTCTGCTCATGTAGGGGCTGCTTTCCATTGCCATTCAGAAGGAGAATGCAGAGCACCAATGTGAACTGCTCTTTTTCTCCAGAGCACGACACGGAATGAGAAAAAAATACTCCTCACTGTCGCCACATAATGGGGAGGGTTATATACACGTGCACAGTGGCTGCCAAAGGATGGAATTCCATTAGAGCCATTAAGCAGTGCCTTTTTTACCCCTGGCTCCCAGCCTCCTTGACAGCTTTAGATGAACGCCATCTCCAACCAACCCCAACGGCCTACATGCTCCATCAGCCCCGGCATTTAGACTCTTCTATGGCAAGCACAGGGATCCCCTGTGTTATATTTCTTAGTCCAGACCACCAGTATCATCCATCTTTGGGGGTGACTGTTGGTAATCTTGTCACTCAGACTCAGCAGCAGGCACCGAGGCTCCTTTGATAATATTTCATTCCTTAACAAGAAGCATTCTGTTACCTCATTTGACTGCTAAAAGCCCATAGAGGCTCTTACCTTATTAAATATAAATCTGTTGTAATTACTGTCAAATATCGAATTAAAAGTGGTTAGCTCATTAACAGCTCCCCCCAACAATTGATTAAAAAGTTTTATTTTTTTTATAAGAAGATGGTTGGCATTTACTGATGAACTGGCTTCTCATCTTTGAAATCTGATTATAGTCACTGAGAATGCTCATTTTTTACTTGGTCCCTGAATTCCTGGGGCATGAAAAGGGCATACAGCGGGAACAGATGGATGTGGCATGGAACCACTCCAAGGCAGAGGCCTGGCATGGAGGAGCGCCCATGGGTGCATTATCAAAGTCAGGCATGTCTACAGCCTCAGAGGGGGCCATCGGGGTATGAAAGGGTGGGCTTCCTTATGTGGTGGGCAGAGTGGGGGTTGGACGATGCAGGAACAGGCAACACTGGAAAACACAAGTCAGGTGGGCAGTGGCACTGAGCAATAGAGGAGTAGAGAGCAGGGAAGTAGCCACTGGGCTGGGCTTCAGGTGGAAGAGGCCCGATTACAGCAGGACCCAGTCTTGGAAGGAGGAGGGGTAAACTAGGCAGATGAATTCAGTTAATAACATAGCAGTACAAACACTCCCCTCTGATCCACTTTTACCATAGAACCTAGAGTGACCCTTCAAAACTATAAAGCAGATCACACCTGAACTTTTCAGTGGCTCCCTAAACCAGTGCTGCTTAATCTCCGAAGTACAAAGGGATTGCCCAGGGATCTTGTAAACTGAAGATTCTGGTTTGGAGGCTTGGGGTGGTACCTGAGTTTCTCCATTTTCCACATGCTCCCGGGTGATGCCTGAACCACACGTTGGGTATCAAGAACTTGAAGTGCCATCAAAATCGTTCCACCTCCCTTCACCCTGATCTCTCTCTTCCGTGTTCACATCCGGCCAATCTCACTTTGCTGCCTCAGGCTTTGCAGGTTCTGTTCCCTGTACATGGAGTGCCACTCACCCACCTCTGGCTTCTCCTTTGCTCTTAGCTTAAATGTTACCTCCTCAGAATGGCCTCCACTGACCACCCTATCCAAAGCAGCCCCCTCATTCCTAGTTATTTTCTTTTAGAATAACTATTTCTTCCATCATAGCTTACCTTACTCAATCAATAAATGTTTATTTATTTGTTCCATTGTTTACTGTATGTGCCACAATTAGATAAAACTTCCAGGAAGATGGGAACCATCATTATATGTTTTCCACTCTATCATTTATTAAATTCCGCATACGTGCTAGACACTGTACTAAATGCTTTATATTCATCTCATTTATTCTTAGCAACAATTCTGTAAGCTAGGTCTTTTCAATCACTAGTTTACAGACAAGATAATTGATATCCTTTAAAATTACAACGCAGAGCCTTAGCCAGTTTGGCTCAGTGGATAGAGCATCGGCCTGCTGACTGAAGGGTCCTGGGGCTCAATTCCTGTCAAGAGCATGTACCTCAGTTTCAGGCTCTTCCCTGGCTCGCGCCCTGGTCAGGGTGCGTGCGGGAGGCAACCAATAGATGTGTTTCTCTCACATCAATATTTCTCTGTGTCTTTCCCTCTCTCTTCCACTCTTTCTAAAAATCAGAGGAAAAATATCCTCAGGTGAAGAATTAAAAACAAAAATAAAGCAGAGACTTCAAACATTTGGGCAACATAGAGCTCCAGAAAAAGGGTGATTGCACATGTTGCCTCTAACTGCCTGCGTTTCACCTGCCAGGTGGAGACATTTGCACAGATGATCTCTACCATCTCCACATGTCCCATGGGTGCCCCAAAGTGGGATCTCAGTTCCATTCCTTGGTCCTTCATTGCACAACTGAGCTAGTCTGATGCCAAAGGAAATTGATAGCTACTGAGGCAAAACTAGAGAAATTCAATAAGGAAAGTAACTAGAGTTCATCAACATTACCCAAACGACTATCAGCTGTTGTGTATTGTGCTCCAACCCCAGGGCGCAGGCTTTAAAAACAAGATCAGTCAAAATGACTAGAAATGTATTTTCATTCCTGGGAAAAGGTGCAGCACACCTTGGAGGGGCATGTGTTCCTCTGCACCACCTCCACCGTCAGTAACCAGATCCAGAAATGCCCTGGCGGGGCTCGCTTTTGCCTTTCTGTAAACAGATGCCCCCGTAAGAGCGCCCATGGACAGTGTTTGGCAGCTGAGGTCCATCCATAGCCTTTCCATGCAAGTCAGGGCATCTGTAACCCTCGCTTTGTCAGGGAGGACATTTCCGGGTTGAGAATTAAATATTCAGTTTCCATTGCCCTGAATGATCCTGCAAGGGGGAAGATGAGGTCACTGAGATAATTCTATGTACAAGTAAACATTTCATTTCTTACTAAGGAGGGAAGACAAGAGAAGAGGGAGAGATGGGCCTCTGATTCTAAAACCCCTTCGAACACTGGCTTAGCTGCTGACCCTCCATGAAGGCAGACGTGCGCAGGGGGCTGCCTGCCTGTGTGCTTGTTATTTTTGATGGATTGCAGTCCAGCTGCAGGGCAGGAAGCTCAACCCCCCAGGGTCAAATCCTTGTAGCTTGTAAAGATGTTGAGGCTTGAAAATTTTTATTGTAGGCAGACGCAATGAGAGTGCCAGGTACTGTCTTCAGGATCCCTGACTCTTCCTTCTTCTGCGTGCTCCCCCTAGATAGAAAGCATCAGGCCGAATTGCACTCCTCGCCCACACCCTTCCACACACACACGCTGGAGCTGAATATGAAAATTGGTCTCTAATTGTTGGATACAAGCTTGACTGGCTTTGAATTAACAGCTAAAGCTGTATTCATTAATCTGCACAGGGAAGAGCAGGCAGACTGTCACAACATGGCTCAGTTCAGTAGTCATGCAGAGCAGGTGAGGGAACGGGAGGCACTTTGAAAGTGCAGCCACTATCTCCATCAGCCCCATCAACAGTGATGGAGAGGGGCAGGCAGCCAGCCACAATAGCGCCCTGAGATGGATGGCAGACCTCAAAGTCCACCGTCCCAGGGGCATCCCAGCCATGATCGATGGTTATCCACAGCAATTAAACTTCAGAGCTTTTAAATGTCATTCCAGAAAGGAATGCCATCTCATAAAGGTGTTGTTTAACATTTATCAAACATGTGGATGGGCTGGGGTTGAGGGGCTGTAGAGTCATTCTTTGGGGAAATATGAACAAATGTTACAGCTTTTGAAGTGAGAAAACCGTGAGAATACAATTTGGTACTATTCTAATATGTTTCCTTTAACATTGAAATAAACTAGAGCAGAATCCTTTTTGGACACTCTAATTTTTTTTTTAATGTTGGCATTTTGTGGGGGTGTCGTGGAAAGAATATATAACAAAGGGTCGGAAGAAGCAGTTTTAAATCACTGCCTTTTCACTTATAAGATGCACCTTGGATAAGTCACTACCATGTGTAAATGGGAGAAATAGACAGGAATGGTGGTTTCCCACCTCCAGGAGCTTTTAAAATGTAGCAATTATGGGGGCCTGCCCAATCCAATTAGTTTAGGGTAGGGCATATCTATATTTGTGAAATCTCCCCAGGTGATTGATAAGTACAATGAAGATTGAAAACCATTGGGTTCAATAGCTTTTAAGTTTCTTCAGCCTTATATGTCCATGATTTTTCTTTGTTATGGGGATAGCCCCAAAGTAAAGAATGCTTGTCAATTTAAAAAAAAAAAAATCCCCCAAACCAAAACAAAGCACAACTTTCCATAAAGTAATATATGGTGTTGAAGGACAATGATATAGTGGCCAATATATATATATTTTTGCCATCAGTTTACATTTCTTCATTCATTTAATCAGAGATTGAATAACTCTTGGCAATTCTTATCCAATTCAAAGTTGTAAATAAGAGGGTTGGGTTTACTTGCCTATGGAGCAGAGGGGACCTTAAAAGTGGAGGTGTGTTGTATGCATACCAGCTGTTGGAGCCAAGTTCTTTGCTAGAAAAGAAAATGCTGATAAAGTATTCAGTCCTCCATACTACATTTAGGCCTTCTCTTCTGTTTATTTTTCTGTCCCATTTCTAATTGCATGGTGGCGTGGTATATTTGAGGTATTAACAGATGCTTTTAAATGTCTCCTCACTGTGTTTCTTTCCCCTCCTCTTCCATTACCATGTTCAAGAAAATAGTTGGCCGCAGGGGCACAAGAATAACAGCAACAACAAAAGCCATACACAGGTTTAGGTTCCTCAGGACCAGTCTGTTTAAGGAGATGGTTTTGATAGAGAGAAGGCCTTCCACATGATGGAATTATTCAAAGGGGAATTAAGGGGAACGAAGAGAGAGAAGCAGAAGGGAGAACAGAGACCTCAGTGCGCCCTGGAGACAGGGACTTACTTGGGCTTTGTTTGCAGGAATGCTGGGGACAGGAAACCATCAGCAGGTGCATGAGACCTGAAGGCAAAGGCACTTTAGCCCACTTTCCCGATGGAGACCCTCAAATGGAAAAGCCCAATGAGGGGATGGCTGTAGGCCTGTGCAAAGGGACACACCACTGGCAGCTCATCAGATACTCCCATGCCTGCAGGCAGCAGGAAGAACCACCAGAGCTGAAGGGGGCCTGGGACAGTGTCGTGATTGTGTGGGCTGATGACAGAGCACCAGGAGGGAGGATGGATGGCCATGGATGCTCAGAAAGATGAGTGACATAGACCAGATAGGCCATTCCTTTGCCTTGACACTGTGTAAGCTCCAAGGAACAAATGAAATGAAATTGTGTGATGGAATAGGGTACTCAGATGTAAATTAAGTCACTATTTAAAACTCTTTGGGGATATAAACCCTTATGGGATCTCCTTTTGATGGATGTAAAGGATAAAAATTAATCATGTGATGTGTTTAACAAATAAATATAGTCATGTATGATCAGTTCAGCAGTCAGAATTCTATGGAGTATTAAGAAGGCTTCCCATTTAGAACAAGTTTTCTCTCTGCTCAGAGAATTCTGTTGCTATAAGTGAAAGGCAAACAGGTGGAGAAGCAGACCTGTAACAGATAATTCCATTTGCAACAGAAGAAGTCTAATCTATTTTTATGCCAACGTGTAAAGGACTTTTCACTTTTTTTCATCACTTCATTAATCTAATTTCAAAGGGAAGGCCTGCACTGAAAACAGAGGTTATTCACATTTCAAACAAACTCCTTAGGCATAATGAGTGAGCAAAGCATTCAACTGTTAGACTTCGTTAGTTTTCTACCAGTACAGTGAAGGTCAGGCTATTTAATCTTACATTCGAATAGAGGTATATAGTTGGGGTTGGAGAAGGAATTATTTTTTTAATGGCAAAAATAAAAATAGATGTTATGCATTGGATATCTAGGTAGAGTTTGGAATACTATGAACAGTTTAAAAATATCTATTTCCATCTTGTTTTAATTTACAGAATAACTGACTGAATGAAAAATTCCATGGTAAATCATGAGAAATAGCTAGTTATATAGACCAAACACCATGCTGCAACATAACGGAGGGGTTTGGAATGGCTGTAAATACTTCCACCCCAGGAATTTCCAGGACATCTGGTAAGTCAACACCATTATCACAAACATTATGGCCAACAATGTGAGCTCTTGCAACAATGTATTCATTTTCCAAATGTTCCAGCTGAGAAAGCCACACAGAACATTCCCACCATCTAGCAGATGGCTAATGAGGGAGCCAATATTTTCTGTGGAAACCAAAGTTTCTTCTTCTAACGTTAGGCATTTTCAGCAGAGAGAACAAATAAGCATTTGTTTTTCTATTCTATTAGCTCACGCTCGTAAAGAGACAGTATTCAGACTATTAATTTAGAAAGGGCATAGGAAAATGTGTTTTTCCTTGAGATTACAAAAACTAAGAGGTATAGATCCAGTAACATTTGGTGGTAGAAACAAGGGCTACTGCTTTATTATCCAGCATGAGAGGGGGATTAGAGAACACTTTGAGTCTGTATTTATTAATTGTATTATTCTCTTTCATTTTTACTTTAGTTTTTATTTATTTCAGAAAGGAAGGGAGAGGGAGAGAAAGATAGAAACATCAATGATGAGAGGGGATCATTGATTGGCTGCTTCCTGCATGCTTCACACTGGGGATCAAGCCCTCAAGCTGGGCATATGCCCTGACTAGGAATCAAACTGTGACATCCTGGTCCATAGTTTGACGCTCAATCACTGAGCCACTCCAGCCAGGCAATTTTATTCTTCTTCTTATTACTGATTTTTAGGGTGAAATTGTTGGAAATTAGTTTGCTCCTACATATCTCAGATTTATAACTGATGTGTAAAGTGCAGATATTATGAATGGGATTTTATTTTCATAGAAAATGAAACAAAATGAGCAGGGTGCTGTTACCAAATTTACTTGCCAAATTTATTTTAGAGAAGAGTAGGAGGAATTGGCCAACAAAAGATAAAACATGTTCTTTGAATAGCTTGGAGTCAATGCATCTAGTTTCACAAACTACATTTACTGAGCCAGGAAAGTGGGCCGATTTCCCTTAAAATATTTTACCTTCAAGTATTGTTATCAAGCATTCAAGGAAATGAATATGTGAATGTATTAACAAATGTAACACACACTTTAGAGAGTAGGGGCGTGTTATAGAAAGATGGTTTCATTTGTTTGTTTTTGTTTTGTTTGCTAAGCTGTTTTGAGTACCAAACTGAAATTTATACTTTTCCAGTAACAAAAGTTTTCATGTCTCTGCTGCCTGACTAAAACCCTTCCATCTTTAAATTAACTTTGATGCTGCTATGACAGCATCAAAGTTAATGCTGAAAAAAAACAATACTGACATGTAAAATTACACCTATTCAATAAAGATTGAAGTACCTATAAATCTACTGCTGTACAAGAAAATATGCTAGGCTCTGCTGGAGGCACAAGAAACATACATGGAAGTTAATGGTGTAAAGACATGCTTAATATCAGCAAGTTATCAATCATACCTACTTCCCTCATTTAAATAACTAGGTATTTAGTTGAAATACCCATTTGGTGGTTGCCAGCAGTCTGGCTTTCTGGAGCCCATGCAGGGGGTCCACGATGTTGTTCAGGGGTGGCTCACAGATGAAGATGTGTTCTTCTTATGTAGAGTTTGGTTCAGGAATCAAGAGAGCCAGGCATTTGTGAAGAGTCCCTTTATCACCGTGATAAGTGAATACAGCCCCCTCCCCTTTCCCAAAGACACCCATCTCCTAATCCCGTACTCTATGAATATGGAATGTCAAAATGACATTGCAGATGTAACCAAGTCAATGGGGCTGAGATGGAAAGATTACCCTAAGTTTTCCGGGTGAGCTCAATGTTATCACAAGGATCCTTTAAGAGGAAAGCGTGAGGGTGAGAATCGGTAAAGATCTAACAACGGAAGCAGAGTTTGGAGTGACGTGCTTTGAAGATGAAGGAAGGGGCCACAAACCAAGGAAGGCAGGCAGCCTGTAGAAGCTGGAAAACAAACAAACAAGGACGCATGTTCTTCCCTGGAGTCTCCAGAGAGGCAGGCAACAGCCCGGGTGACATCTTGACGTTCAGCTCAGTGTGGCCTGTGCCGTGTTTCTACCCTATAGGACTGTAACATAATGCATTTGTGTTGTTATAAACCACTCGGTTTGTGGTAATTTGTTACAGCAGCAATAGAAAACTAACACAATTAGAAATTCATAAATAATTACTGTACGTTCTTCTGGAAGAAGATGTAAGCCAAGGTAGAAAAGAGCTGCGGCTTTGCAAGAATTCGTCATCTTCGTCACTTCTAGCTGGGTCACACCCACGTGGAGCAGCATCAGCCTCACCGTGGCGAGCCTGGGGCACAGGGAGACTGTGTAATGGTGCTTCTCCCCTGCTCTCTCAGCTGCCTTACCTTTGTTCAGATCACCAGCCTTTCTAAATCAATTGAGAACCTACAGAAGTACGGGTGGTCTCCTTTTGACAACTGTAGAGAGTCCTGAAATCATGCAGAAGTAATCCTGTAAAGGCTCAGAGGAGCATTCATGGGGTACTCATTTCTGGTTTTACATCCAGCACTCCATGCTGGAGGACTGCAGGTGATGATGACTTGGACCAGATAATCCCTGAAATTCTATGAATTTCTTTGAGCTTTATGATGATTCTTTAAAAAAAAAAAAATCAAAAAGTATCTACCTAACATTGGATAGTGGTTAGATATCAGAAAGAACAGAAACTGGGAAAAACAAGCAAAATCCAACACACTTAACTTGTAAAAGCAATGATTCATTAAAGAGAAAACAATCACCCGGCCCTGGATATTTTCCATGAATTGTGCACACACCTGTACAATAAACAGGAGCAAGAACACAGTCCTGCATCGGGGTCCTGTTTTCACCAGGACGGAACGTTGGTCTCACCTCTGAGTCACCTTTAGTCTGTAGGACAAGATGTCAGACATCTATTGGGAGTCTTGGAGCATATTCCCTACAGATAAGGGGGGACTACCATATCTATTTATGACCAATAGGCTGTGAATTCTCTGCTACAAGAAATAGTGTCTCACTCATCACTGTTTCTGGAGCCTAGCACAGTGCCTTCACTCAGTGAGCACTTCACACATACTGACTTTCATTGTTGAAAGGAGAAAAATCATTTTCTCCCTCTGGAATCATTCAGCTTTTCATCAACCTTACAGCCAGTAAGGCTTGAATCCTAGAATCATACCTGCCTCCTTCCTTCTCTTTGCTTTTTATAAACAAGTTGTTTTTTTTTCTTTTTTCTTTTTCTTTTCCCTAGACAGAGAGTTCAGTCTTTTTAGGTCCTGGAATTATTTACCATTGATGCTGCTAATATTTTTGCAAAACCTGTGTGGATACCCTTTCAGGGCTGTAATTATACTAACACTTCATTCCAGCTTTTAGTAATGTCAAACTTTTCTGAGAGAACTGAGTACACTCAACAAACCCCATCAATTCCGTGAAGTTTCAATTGGACAACTGAAGTGCCTTCGTGCGGTTATGACACTGTCAGCAAACATGACTCATCTTGCCAGCAGCTTGAGAAGTGCCAACATACTTGTGAGCCGTTCAAGACCTAAAGTGTGCCTGCTTTCCGATGAGAGGTAACCTGGTGAGACTTGAATTCCAGCCGACCTTTTGTTCACTTCTCATAAGTGGGAAGAGGAACTGAGGTTTCCCATAAACCAGCAGACACAGGCATCGCCTTGCCACTTAAATTTCCCAGGGATTTGGTGCATTTCATCTCCATCCTGCTTGTGCTCCTGAGAATTTTAAACAAGCAAAGCAACTGTCAGGAAGTGAAACTGAACCCTGATCAAATGTATCAACTTATACAAAACTGAGACATGACTGTATGAAGTAGGGGGAGATATGTTAATCAAGTTTCATTTTGTTGTTTTGTTTTCGGCAGCTGAGATTGTGCATCTGACACTGAGCATTCCGTGTGACTGATACATAGATTGCTCTGTATTATTTAAATGAGCAATAATGTGCAGCAGAATCAGAGAGGAAGGCCTGTAATTCTGCAAAGCAGGGCAGGCCAGGATTGAGGCATGTGGCTCTTGGCTCAGATAGGGTTTCTCAAGGCCTCAGAGAAGGGGCTCTGGTGCCCACAAGTTGAGCTTAGTTATTAGACAGTGGTCCGAAGGCACTGCTGCCTCAGAGGAGAGCACGATGCTCTGATCACACTCCATTACCCCTCAACGTTGCTAATGAGCCAAGTTCCCAAAAGGGAGTGCTCCCTTTAAGGACATGCGATTTTTTACTCACCAAAATGACCCGGAACTGTAGATGGATTGTATATTTAAATGGCTCAACTGTCCAAGAAGCGAGTCACTTGATCCTTATCCTAGAAATGTCAATGACTCATTGCTCCCAGAATTGTCTGAAAAACATGGGTCAGAGATGCATTAAAACAGTTTTACTTAAAAACATTTCCCAGAGGTGGAGTTTTAGGAGGAAATAGAGGAGTTCCAATTGCTAAGCACATATTCAATTTACAATTCAACATATATTTATTGAAGTTCCACTATTCCCCAAGCAGTGTTAGATGACAGGGTCAGAATGGTGAACAAGACAAAGGGGCCCTGTCTTCATGGAGCCGACTTTCTGATGTGGGAGACTAGAAACACACACACACACACACACACACACACACAGTAGGACATAAACCAATTGATTGGAAAGTTATATTTAAGGTCCATGGGAGAAACAAAGAAGCTAAGATTTAAAAGCAGGCAAATAATCAAACAAAAATTATAATGTTCAGCCTAATTTGGACAACTTAAGAAAAGGTCTCAGAGAAAGAGTGTTGAGATCTAAAAGAAAAGAAGGACTTAGTCATGAAAAGATTGGAATGGGCAAGATGAGTGCCTTCCATGCACAGGGAGTAGCTAGATGTGCTCCAGGAACTGAAATGGACCATGATGTGCAGCGTGTGTTGGAGGAGGAAAGAGTGAGACATAATGGACAGAGGTCTGATCAGGCCAGGACTCCTTAGTCATGAGATGTTTGAGTTTATTCTAAATGCTGTTCAAAGCCATAGGAAGTCTTTAATGAGGGGGGGTGATATGTTCAGACTTGTATTTTGGAAAGCATAAATATTTTCCCTCTTTTTCTAAATATACTTGGCGTATTGATATAACTTAAAGCCTTAACAAAAACCATATAGTTCTAAGTTCACAAATTTCAAAAATTCTCTTCCTCTCATACCATTCATTCTTATATATTTCATTGTGTCTACTATGTGCTGCATAGTAAATATGGACACACACAGAAGAAGGAAGGTTGCCTTTTAGAATGGAGGATCACACAACAATGGACAGTCTTCTCGTATGATGCGTATTTCTCCAGTCTGAAATTCAGAGACTCAAGGGGTTCAACGAGAAGCAAATCCTTGCACTTGGGTGGTGGTGGCAGGGTCACTCTGCTCCCCCTATTACCCTCACAAATTCCAGGTCAGTCAGCATAGTTTAATACTTCAGTGCTTTCTATGCATGGCAATGAAAGCCCCATATAAATAATACAGAAGTTATGCATTTTACTTTTTACTAGAGGCCTGGTGCATGAAATTTGTGCATGGAGGGGAGAATCCCTCAGCCTGGCCTGCATCCTCTCACAATCCAGGACCGCTTGCCCCTAACCGCTCGCCTGCCTGCTTGCTCATCCCTAATTGCTCACCTGCCTGCCTGTCAGTGTGCATCATAGCAACTGGTCGTTCTGGTTGTTCCAGTCATTCCAATCATTCGGGTTGTTCCAATCATTCTGCTGTAACTGTCTCTTAGGCTTTTATAAATAGAGATGGGTATGGTTAAAGGCTGGCAGGTTCAGAGCAACAAATTTCAGATAATTGTATTAGGACCAACATTGCAGCTTGATCAAGTTATGGAAGTCTTTGCAATAAATTAGTGCTTAAATTCACCAACAATGTTTAGAAATATTATCACAGAAATGGTATCATCATGAGTACTAGAGAGATACAGGGGAATCAAAACTATCCACGATGCAGTTGCAGATGGTGTTTTACTGAGTCGTACACCTGAAAACTGTATGGTTTTGCAAACCAATGTCACCCCAATACATTCAATAAAAAGTGTTGAATGATGTAGCATTAAAGAGTGAAGCTAAGTGCAGAATTTAAAAGGGTATCTAGGAGGAACACGCTTCTTAAGGAGATTTTTGATGACTTAAGATCTCTTTCTGTTACGTCAACTTGAAAACAACTTTCTCTAAAGCTAATAGATGGGCTTCTTACTATCATAGGGTAAAACATGTGCCTAGAGCATAAAGACTTATTTTCACCTTTATTCTTATCTTGGTAAAACAGTCCGCTGACTCGTATCAGCCCTTGTCTGGCCGAGGTTTAGTGCTGCTGCAGCCGCATTAAAGCCAAGAAAAGAGGGAGGGGCACGGAGATACTCTAACTGCCATAGGCATGAGCCATTATCTTCACCCTGTGAAAAATTGCCTGATTTCTTCTCTTGATAAAACTAGACAAGAGTTTAAAAACATTACTTAGACACATAAACCTGAAATACCTTAAGTCCTTGCTTCTCTTCCTTTATCACTCACCAGTGCCTTTGAGAATTGGAAAGGAAAAAAGCTAACTACTTGTAATGAAATGCACTTAAAGAGGGGAAAATGTAAGATTTCATTTTTGACGCACAGTTGATAGGACCATTATCTCTGGAGGGCTTATTCAAGCACGAGCCTGAGATGCTGAAGCCAGCAGAGAGTCAGATGTGAAAACGGTTTCATGAAGGCATGAAGGCAAACTCTGCAGGCCAGGTCCTCAGCGGCTCCCCTTCACTCTGGCTTGGTGGGGCGCCCGCCTCTGTGTGGACCACATGTCATTCTCTCAACTGAAGGGACCATTCTCAGTGCCCTCTAACTTTGGTCTGAATACCTTGGCAGAGCACTGATGCATCTGCTCTCACCTTTCCAGCATCTTTCCAACATCACTGGCATTACATACCCAATGGCACATTCATCTCAAACTCCATCGTTCTGTAGACCCTCTTGTACTCACCTCATTCTGTGACTTTTTTTCCCTAATGTTCTTATCAGTTATTGGTCCCTTTTAAATGTTACCTTTTTCATTAAATCTTCTCTGTAACTATACAGATCATTACTACCTATTTTGTTTCCATCCCCAATTCTTACATTTTGCTTCCCCACAGTTTTAGCATTTTCAAACTCCCCTCTTATTCTAGTTGAGCTTCCATCCTCTCTTCCCTTCAGGATGCAAGTTCTTTGAGAACTTTTAAAGAGCTTTTATTGAGCACATTGTAGTTGTACTGTTTCTGGGTGCCAGGGAAACAAATAGAACAAAACACACATAGTTCCTGTTCTAATGGAATTTGTATTCCAGTGGTGGAAGAATTATAATAAATAGAAAACACAGACAAGCAAACTAATTACAAATTGTGATTCATGCTATACAGCAAACAAACAGGGCAATGGGATAAGAGAGTCTCTTGGGAAGGGAGATACTTCATTAGGTAATGTGTAAGAGCAGGCCTTTGTAGTGGGTATTTGGTGGATAAAAAAGTGTCACTCTGGGGAGTATCAGTGGGGCCAGCAAGGAGAACATTCTGGAGCAACAGTCGCCAACTGGTGGTCTGCAGACCATTGGTGGTCCGTAGAAAAATTTGGTTGTCTGTAGAAAAATTTGGATATTATTTGGATTTTTTTATGTTTTATTAATTCTAATAAATAATAATAAAACAAAGGAATAGTCTAAAAAATTCTTTTATTCTGACTGAATGACAATTGTCCCCTTTACATTGCACTAAATTCACGAAATGTACTAGAATCTGGTACATTTCATGAATTCAAGAGAAGTGCAGTGGCTTCAGTATTGTTTTGACCATTACAGCAGTCACCTGCTCTGTTATTACCAATTCTCATCCGATTGTTTTATTTTATTTGTGTATTGTATGTAACTGTGTATTTTCTTGAACTGTTATGTTTAATGGCATCAAATAGTTTGACTTTAATAACTACCATTTCTTGTTTGGTTTTAGATTCGAATGAAATAAACCCATAATGAGTGAAAAAATCAAAGGGATATTTTGCATTTCTTTAGTAATACAAAAGATAATGTAACTAGTGATAATAGTAACAACAGTAATATGTGTACTTCACTTAGCCGTGAGCTGATCAATGAATCAGTCTCCTCAGTCCTCGTCAGGTACCACTGCAAAGAACATTCGAACTGGAGGCGGAGAGAAGAAAAAACTCAAAATACCAAGAAAATATGATTCGAACTACTTGAAATTTGGACTGGTTCAAGAACCTTGTATTGAGCTGGATCCACGGCCGCTTTGTGTTGTGTGTTCTGAGAATTTATCCAATGATGCCATGAAACCTTCGAAACTCGAAAGACACTTGCAATCAAAATACCCAGACTTAGCTAAAAAACCACTCGAATATTTTCAAAGAATGCGTGAAATATTCAAAAGCAATTAATTGCTATAACAAAAATGGCTGTTGGAGATAAATCCTTATTAAAGGCTTCTTATCTGATAGCACTTCAGATCGCGAATAATAAAAAGCCTTATATGCTTGGAGAAGAATTAATTAAGCCTTGCATGTTACAAGCCTGTGAAGAGGTTTTGGGAAAGCAGGCTGTCTGCTAACATTGTCAAATGCAGAATTGAAGACATGGCTGAAGATATTGAAAATTAAGTTATAAAAATGGTGAAAAATTCACCATGTTATTCAATTCAACTTGACGTATCAATGGTCGTAAGTGACAAGGCCCTTCTCCTTTGTTTTGTGAGGGCTGAGTGTGAAGGAGAGTTACAGGAAGAACTGCTTTGTTCGCTCAGCTTGCAGGTGGAACAACTAGCTCTGAGATGTTTGAAGCACTTAATAGTTATCTCCTGGAACACGGAATTGAATGGAAAAATGTATTGGGATATGTACAGACGGTGCTGCAAACATGACTGGACATCTTTCAGGAATTGTTGCAAAGGTGAAAAGTTGCTCACCCAGACATTTTGTCTACACACTGCTTTATACATCATGAGCAACTTGCGGCCAAAAAAAAAAAAAAAAAAAAAGTCCCCAGAATTACACGAAGTATTATCAGATGTTATTACAATTATAAATGAAATTCGACACAAAGCACTCAATTCTCGAATATTTGAGGCACTTTGCAAA